>NW_027279369.1:0-259563 GCF_046629955.1 Centroberyx affinis
CCTACTGTCTTCTAAACATAATTGATTTGCGTACTATACCTAACGTATCTAGTAGGAAAAAATTTCAGGTAATAGTGAACGTCATTCACATGTTAACAATATTGGTTGCTTTACTAAATTATCCTGCTAACCTAAATTTGGAAACAAATCTATCCTTCCCAGACTTTTCACTTTTACTTATAACATTACTGAATGGATCTACACCCATACCACAACACTTTTTTTTTTCAGGTATCTCCCTTTTTCTAGGTTGTTACATATTTAGACATATCTAACTAAGCCAGTTATCCATTGGAACTCCATGATGGAGTGACAGACCCGGCTGATCGGAGACATGTGATCCCACTGCAAAGCCTCTATATCATTTTATCTCTATAGACCGCTAACCTTTTGTTTGAGAAAAGTTTTCAACCCTCTAACCCATTGGTCAAAGTCCCATTTAAAGACTGCATGGGCACATGTGGTCATAAGGATGAGGTTTGAGTGGAGAGTTTCTAGTGTACTGAATGTGTAACAACAGCATCCTCATGCTGAATGTTGGCATGTCATGCTTTCCAAAAGCCTGAACTCTTCAACTGAGAACATTGATAGCTGGCAGGAGACAAAACAGGAGTCAACATGCTCCAAAGGTTATAGCTTACATAGCATAGCGTATGGCATTCCAGCACTGCGGTGTTAAATGGTGATGCTAACTGATGTGCAGTCTATAATGAAAGGAACAGTGTCACTAACTTGCTAGTCGACAAATACTAAGAACAGTGTACACAAGAGGCAGCGGTATTCTCGTTGATGCTTACGTTTAATGGAAGGTGAATGTTGAGTGAACATTAGCCAGCACTGACTGGCAAAGTATTCACTTACACAAGAAAATGTAGAAAATGTGGTTGGAATATATATCTAGTAACTTACCAATCAGCTGCAACATTCTCAAATGAATAAATGTCTCTTTTGCTATTCTATATATATCGCTGATAGAGAGGAGTCGGAAGCTGAGGATGTTGGGGAGACTGATCGTGGCTGACAAGGCTAACACAGGGAGGGTGGACCCTGCAGTACAGCACACCTCCAACACTCTGCTATTGGGAAAGTTTAAAGGAATAGTTCACCCAAAAATGAAAATTCTGTCATCATCTACTCACCCTCACGCCAGTTGAAACACAGGTGAAGTTTGTCCATATAACACACAGGGAGGTTGCCAGCACAACTCCATAGCAGCCTTCTCCAAAACAGCTGAAGTCAGTGGGGACCAGTTCTTCAGAGTTCCAAAAAGACCTACAGTATATTTACACCATCATTTAGTGCAAATCTTAACTACAGCTGATTGATTTGCAACAAATAATGGTGTATAGGTCTTTCTATTCACAGTGTGATTGTTTGGCTGTTTTTGTTTTGGAACTCTAAAGAACAGGTCCCCATTGACTTCAGTTGTTTTGGAGAAGGCTGCTACCAAGTTGTGCTGACAACCTCCCTGTGTGTTATATGGACTAACAAATTTCACCTGTGTTTCATTTGGCATGAGGGTGAGGAGATGATGACAGAATTTTCATTTTTGGGTGAACTATTCCTTTAACAATCAGCATTAATGGAACAACAGTCCTTGGATTCTACATATTTGGCATGGCAAATTGATGATGTTTTATTTCTTCCCTTTCGACCAATACAATTCGATGACATGGGATTACATTTGATCTTTGGAGTTTATGCTTAAATGGACTGCATCATAAATTCAGAGTGATAATCAGCAATGTTTTCATACCAATAAATGTCCATTTGGATACTGTCTATTGCCCATTGAGATAACACAAGAGTGATTCAACCTATACCCAGTTCATGAAAGCTTTTACATTTGCTGTTTTAAACACTCGGTGTCAAATAGGTCTTTCCATGGAAAAATCCTGTGATGCACAGGAAATTTGTTTGTGATAAATAGAAGAACTTAGTAGTTCACATAAGCAGTGACAGCCACCATGGCTGAACAGACAAAGAGTGCCACAGAAACTTCATCAACAGAAAGTCCAAGTAAAATGACGTCACAGTACTAGCCACACTGACTGATTGACAAGTGATCTCTGGGAAGTGCAGTGCAGAAACACCATCCCCACACCTGCCCGGCACCTCTCATCCTGGACAACTCCTGGCTAAGGTTCTCTTAGGTGTTGTTGTCTTGTCATAGGGGTCTTCTTGAATCACTATTTTTTTTCGGACCCTTCGCCTGAGACCAGTTTGCCTTGGGTGTCCCTACCAGAGGCCAAGGCTCTCGACAACATTGCTCCCAGGGTCACTGAGGCGCACAAACCCCTCCATCACAATAAGATTGTGATTCAAACAGATAGTCAGTGTAAAAATGAACGCAGAGATGAACCAATCTATGGTTGTCACTGCTCATGCGAACTACCGAAGTTCTTCTATTTATCACAAACAAATTTCCTGTGCATCACAGGATTTTTCCATGGAAAGACCTATTCAACACTGAGTGTTTAAAACAGCAAATGTAAAAGCTTTCATGAACTGGGTATAGGTTGAATCACTCTTGTGTCATATCAATGGGCAATAAAGAGTATCAGAATGCTGAACAGCTGACCAGCCATCAACTTGTAGGCAAGGCAGATCAAGGTACAAGATCAGGCAATCAGTTCAAAGCCATGGAGTCCAAACGTTAATCAAATCCTTTTAATTCACAATTCAATAAAAGTGAAGATTGTCTGATTATTCTTGTGCGTACTGTATTTCCTCTAATAGTGGCCGGTAGTCAATTAAAAGCCGCGTCTCCGATAATGTCCGGGGCCAGGTCGACACGAACAAATAAAGGCCGGCCCCAAATACAGGCCGGGGAAAAAAACAAAGGAAACAAGCCTGAATTTGCAATAGCTGCGACTACGTACACACACTGTCCGACTTCAAAATTTTTGTGGACCAACCAACCAACCTACCGACAGAGCGAGCTGTAGAGCTGCTGGTCGCAGCTAAAAACAACGGTGGATACCGGTAAACTCCTGGTGCCTGGCGGAAGTCTCTGGAGCGTGCCGTCATCGGTTACCGTAATTATCGGTAATGCGTTGCAGTAACAAAAAAAACAGCTACCTAACAAACCCCAACAGAAGCAGATCAGAAAACAAGGAGGCTTTGTACTAAAATATGAGCAAATATACTTATCAAACAGAGAGAATTAGAAATAAAGGCCTGTCTCTAATATAAGCCTGCTTCCAATAAAGGCCTGGTACCCTCTGCAGTTGAGGTAAATAAAGGCCCGGGCCAATATTAGTGGAAATATCGTATGTTGCTGCAAACAATTTGCTTTGTGCTCCTTAAAGCTGCACTATGTTACTTTCGTACATTGGCAGCCCCGAGTGGCAGCTAGAGGTAACAGTTTGAATTTTGAAGACTTCAGAACCCAGGAATCATGTAAGGTGAAGTCAGTAAACAAAACAAGCTGTTGTCGGTGGTTCCAGACAGAGCGCTCACTCGCTGCTGTTTAGGAAGTTTAAGAATGCTTGTCACCTGAAGGTCACAGTTTGAATTCCCAGACCATCCCATGTGGATGGGGAAAGTGAATTAGTAACACTCTCTTCTCCCTCTACAACTACTGTCAAAGCAATCTCGGAACCCATCGTCTATCGGTCGACGATTAGACTCTGGGGGCGACGGCCAATACAGTTGAGGCCAAAATTATTAGCCCCCCAGGAATTATGGAATATTTTCCTAAAATTCTGCCCAATGTTTGCATCATTGATAAAACCTGATATAATCAAACATTCACCAGTGCTATTTAGTAGCTTTTGGTACATTTTGGAATGTAAAATACATTTTTAGGCTGGCTTTATATCAAATATAGTGAAAAAAGGGGTGGTCAAAAATATTAGCCCCCATGTGAATTTTTGCTTTCAAAACACACCTAATCACCCAATCAGCTTTCAAACCACACCTGTGCAGTCAATTGGCTTCCTAACAACCCCTGAGCATTCAATCAGCACTGAAAAAAACAGCTTTACTTAAGGGACTCCAAGGAACAGGGTACTTGAACACATTATTGAGAGGGACTACTCTTACTCACCATGCCAAAGACAAAGGAAATAAGTCTTGAGCTCAGAAAGAAGATAGTGGAGGCTCATAATAAGGGGGAAGGCTATACTGCCATTTCCAAGCGTTTTACAGTGTCTAGAACAGCTGTACATTGCATCATTGCTAAGTACAAGGAAACAAATTCTGTAAGAAACAAACCTGGGCGTGGTCGAAAGCGCAAGATTTCAAGAACTCTGGAAAGGAAAATAGTCAGAGATGTCAGCAAGAAGCCCCGGACATCTGCCAAGATGATTGTTGCTGACCTGGCCTCTGTTGATGTTTCAAGGAACACAGTTGTGAAGGCTCTTCATCGTGGTGGGCTTCAGGGCCATCGTCCCAGAAGAACCCCTTTACTCAAAGAGCGGCACATCAGAGCCAGACTGAGGTTTGCCCGTGAACATTTGAAAGGTAAAGATGAGTTTTGGAAGTCTGTCCTTTGGTCTGATGAGACTAAACTGGAACTGTTTGGGCACATGGATGTTGCTTATGTTTGGCGAAGAAAGGGAGAGGCTTTCAACCCTAAGAACACAGTTCCCACAGTTAAACATGGTGGTGGGAGCATCATGCTGTGGGGCTGTTTTGCAGCCTCAGGCACAGGGAGCCTTGTTCGGGTGCATGGCATCATGAAAAAAGAAAATTATGTTGACATTTTGAGGGATAATTTGAAGAAATCTGCTCTTAGTCTAGGCTTAGGTCGTCGCTGGGTCTTCCAACAAGACAATGACCCAAAGCATACGTCAAAATTGGTCCAACAGTTCTTAAAGGACACCAAAACAAGGTCCTGGAGTGGCCCGCACAGAGCCCAGATCTCAATCCTATTGAGAATCTGTGGCGGGTGCTCAAAGTGAATGTCCATGCTCGGAAACCACGCAATTTGGACCAGCTGGAACAATTTGCAATGGAAGAATGGGCCAAAATCCCTCAAGAGACATCTGCCAACCTTGTAAAGAACTACTCTAAGAGGTTGTTGTCAGTTGTGGCTCAGGAAGGGTACACTATTGACTATTAATGGCCAGGGGGCTAATAATTTTGGTCGTGTAATTTTTGCCTTTTCTTGTTTCAACTCAGTGCATCAATAAAATATCCTAATCTAACTTGGTGGACATTTTGTCTTTGTTATTTTGGAAACAAATGAACTATAAACACTTGATGTTAATGGTCATTTCCATGGAGAAATCAAGGGTTTTGTCTGATTTCACAAGGGGGGCTAATAATTTTGGCCTCAACTGTATTTCCAACTTCATTCTCGCGTCTCAAGTTGCTAATCGGACTGAAAACAATAACCGGCACACGGAAGAGGAAGTCTTGGCGCGGATGTCCGCTGGCTACACCGGAAACCCCGAAATATTGAATGTCACCCCCAGAGTCTAATCGTCGTCAGACCGATAGACGATGGGTTCCAAGATTGCTGTCGACGTACCCTTGAGCAAGGCACTGAACCCCAACTGCTCCAGTAGAGCTGCTCAGTGGCCACCGGTAGAAGACTGTGGTTACACTGGGCAGCACCCAGTGGCCAGCAGTAGAAGACTCTGGTTGCACTGGTCAGTTCCCAGTATGAATGTGTGGAACTGTATGAACGTGAAGCAGGGTGCTGCTAGGAAAGAGCATGGAGCTCAGTCAACTTCTCCTGGGTAAATAAAGGTTAAAAAACATACAAAATGCTTAACTTAACTAGTAGGGTTATGCCTATATATCCCACATTCTCCTTTTGTGTGATGTTGGAAACAGCTCTATATTACTTCCATCTCAAGTAGTATGGATTGCATTTATGTAATGAATGCAACTCCATCCACATGGCTCAGTGACTGCAACTTGTTGAATGAGATACAAAAGGGAGAACTAAAGTCTTGCTTCAAGTTGTACACCATTGTCACAGCATAAGATAACCTCACACCTGAACAAATATATACACAATCAACAAGTTTTGCAATCAGACAAATGCAACCAGACACAGTGAGAGAAATGATAACCCAATCAGCAACAGCACACCACTTTTGTTTAAGGGTGTGTGTGTGTGTGTGTGTGTGTGTGTGTGTGTGCTTTTGTTAGAAACTAGTTTGGTTAATTACAACACATTCAGGTTATCTGAGGATAGGCAGAGCAGCCAGGACAACTACTATTTAACCTAGAAGTAAGTGTATCATTAATAGTGTGTGTGTGTGTGTGTGTGTGTGTGTGTGTGTGTGTGTGTGTGTGTGTGTGTGTGTGTGTGTGTGTGTGTGTGTGTGTGTGTGTGTGTGTGTGTGTTTTGTGACCCACTGAACAAAAGTGAACGACCACAACAGGAGGTTTTACAAAAGTAAAAAAAAAAAAGTCTGTGTTGATATTAAAGAGTGAAAGCAATTACATCAGAAAGAAAGAAAGAAAGAAAGAAAGAAGTCATCGATGGGAAAGAGCCAAGAGTTTGTGAATCATGAGCTGATCGTATGGTGCCTCAGGTGCAGGAACACTGTCACTGTCCAAACAACTATCACTTCCCAGAATCTCTCTCTCTCTCTCTCTCTCTCTCTCTCTCTCTCTCTCTCTCTCTCTCTCTCTCTCTCTCTCTCTAGAAGCAGATGTGAATTATTTTCAAGTGTTCAGATAGCTCCCAGTTCCAATACTTTCTCCAGTTGTCAACCTTCACTCTGAAGGTCTTAAACTCAAACTCAACACACACACACACACACACACACACACACACACACACACACTCACACACACACACACACATTTAGAGTAACTCACCCAGAGTGGATCCAGGCCACTCAGGCTGCAGAGATCATCCATTCCTCCTCCTCTTCTTCCCTCTCTTCTTCTTCTTCTTCTTCTTCTTCTTCTTTAGGAAAATATCCTGTCTTCCTCGTGGGTAAATCCTGGGTTTTCCAGCAAACGCCTCTCCTCCTCAGACTTCCTCTCCGTCTGAAACCCTGGTTTGTTCGGATCTACGTTTTATCCTCCCTCCTCCTCTCCTCTCCCTCCCTCTGTCCTCTCTGTCAATCTCTCTCTCTTTCCCGGGCCTGTCTATCTCTGTGTAGAGGAATGCACAGAATGCATACATACAAGTTTGAAGAGAGCTAATTTAATATTCACCGGGTGTTTTAAAGTTTGCAAAATCTCATGTTTTTGATAATCTCATAATTTGAAATTAGAAGCATCCGTTTTTCAAGTCCCTCTTCGCTTTCACGGGTTTACTTCTGTTTGTGAAGGTAGACTAGAAGTTTTTAAAGGTCCAGTCGCTGAGTCAGACTATTTGGTGAGTACACACACACACATGTCCCCGCACACACACACACACACACACACACACACTAACCAAGTGACGCTGTTAGTCCCATGCGCACGCCAGCCGAGTCCGACTTCCAGTGTCGGTTCAAGTTTTTGAACACAGCTCTCTCCTCTTGTAGGTGGATGGAAAGATTTTCACTCTTCTCTAGCCCCCCCCCCCCCCCCCCCCTTCTCTCTCTGTCTCTCTCTGTCTACCTTCTCTCTCTCTCTCCTCCAACTTTCTCGTTGCTTTTCCCTCCCTACAGGCTTGACGGAGGAAATGCCACTCACCCTGTCAACTCAACTGATCTCAACTCAGCTAGTTTATTGGCAAGGCAGGATTTTCTTCATATTGCCAAAGCAGTTAATTTATTTAATGGTTACACTTTACAATAAGGGTCACTAAGTCAGTTAATGCTTAATAAGCATTAATTAACCCTTAATTAACAGTTAACTAATGTGTAATTTACTAATGGTGTTCATGTTAACTACGGTATTACAGTTTTTCTCGATTGCTTACACACTATAACTGGGCCTATTAACTAAACATCCCAAACCATGACCCATCTACCAAAAGACAAACCCATTTCCCAAAACTATAAAAACTATTCCCCTGTTTTCACACATGATTCAGATTTGTTGAACTTTTTGTGAAAAACTCTACACACAAATCCCTTCATATATCACTGGCTGCACCATGTGCTCATTTAGAAAGCACTGGTATTCAATATCATTAACTCAAGTCATCACAGCTTGAACCCAATTAACACACAATTCCCCAGGTGCAAACACTAAGAGTCAACATTGTTCACACACCAATCAGAACCTCAGGATAAATAGATAGATAGATAGATAGATAGATAGATAGATAGATAGATAGATAGATAGATAGATAGATAGATAAAAGGGCCATGGGTCAGTTCACTTGTTTTGGAACAATGGATCCACAAAGACCTGAAGGTAGAGGAAGAGGACACAGGAGAGGAGGTGGAAGAGGAAGGGCAAGGGCAAGGAGACAAATAGTTTCTGATGAGATTCTCAAATTGGGATGCTGAGGCAGAATAAATGTGATTTCTTTCTTTATCTACAAAGTTGTTTTTTTTTTACAGTAATTGGTTTATATTGGTAAATACATGGAAATTATTTTACTGTATTCTACGTTCTTTATCAGCTGCATATTTTTACAGTACATTTACTTTTTCACTCAATTTCAGTTTATTTTACTACAGTACATAGCAGAATTAAAAATGTTGAAAATGTATACATGTGTTGTGTCTTTATATTGTGTTCATCATGTAAAGAGGTTGTTCTGGGGGAAAACCAGAAGCGCCATTATTCATTGCAGTAACAGGTTTTTACAGTAGTGTTTTGAATTGATCTCACCAGTGTGTAATGGCTACTTTGTAGTGTGTGTGTATTTGATGGCTTTTGTGTGATGTCTGAAGGCAAAGTTTGGTTTAGATGTAAGATTACATGGTTTTGAGTGGAGAGTTTGGTTTTGACATGGAAGTTTGAAGTTTGTGAAGATGAGTGTGCAGTTATGCATTTGTGTTTAGAGTTTTGGGAAATGGAGCATAATTTCAAGAAATGTGTCTTAGCAATCAAGAAAAACTGTAATTTATACATTATTTAATAGTTTATGAAGATGACTATTAAATAATGTATAAATTAACTATTTTTTTCCTCTGGATTCCTTGGGTTATTATGTATCTAACCATATAGGCCACTCCCATTTCCACCTAACTAGATTTTCCGCCATTTTGATTTTTTTCCAAAACAGTTTTTACACTGCTACTCCTACATATTTTGTCCAATCTTCACCAAATCTGATACACAGCATATCTGGACCGTCCTGCACACATGTCCCAATTTGTTTTTTGATATTCCGTACCGTTTTGATTTTATTGGCTTCCAAAGTTTGATCAAATGTTGTGGGCGGGGCCTATGTTTTAAAAATTGGTAGAACTCATGAACGCATTATGCTATCCCATCCAAAATTGGTACAATTGTGCACGTATCATGTCTCAGCCAACCTGTAAAATTTTGTGTCATTTCACCAATTGGGGGCGCTACAGCAACCTGTTACATTTTAAATGATCGTAACTAGTTAACATAAACACCATTAGTAAATGATTACCAGACACATTAGTTAACTGTTACCCTTAATTAATGTACCCTTATTGTAAAGTGTTACCTGTTTAATCTTTCAAGAGAGAACAAAAAAATCATACCCAAATAATATACACAACACGATTCTGTCAGACAGTCAGCAAAATATAGGGACATTCATTATAAAAAGCAATTACAAACCTCATAGAAAATGTGAGATGTCATTGCTTTAAAATCAGTGAGGGGTCATAGAGCTTTGCAGTCTGTGCCATTTTAACCTGTTCTTGGGTCCATCATTACAAACGCAGGTTGCCCAGCCAAGCTTTGTTCAAACCCACAGAACTTTGTTTTAAATTCTAGTCAAGATAAGTTTTCCAAAGACACCAAATGTGTCATGCTGAATTACAGGGAAATGTGTATAAAATGATGCATAAAAACAACTAGATTTTTTCCATTTGATGTAATGGTGCAGCCATAAAAACATGGCGTCTTGTATTTTAATATTTCATTCAAAATAAGCAGCTAGAGCTTCAAGAAAGAGTTGGAACGAGCAGATACAGAATATGGACGTGACGTTTTTTGTTTTCTAACTTTGAAGCTGCTTAAGGGGAAATTTAAGGGTAAAGTCAGCTAAAGTCAGGGAACAAGGGTTTAATAAGGAAAAGAAGTATAAAGGTATAAAGATGACAAAACAAATAATAAAGTGAATGCTCTAAATATCATTTTTCAATTGAACTGAAGCTGTCTCTCTCTCTTTTATCACTACCTTTCCCCCCTTCCCCCCCAGACCAGTCCACCTTTCTGTCGTACCTCTTCCTCTAGTCTCTCTGTTTTTTCTTTCTTTCAGATCCTGAGGCCTCTATGTGTGCTCTTTCTCTCTCTCTCTCTCTCTCTCTCTCTCTCTCTCTCTCTGTGTTCTCTCTCCAGTTGGTTGTGCACATCTCTTCACAGCTGTGTCTCATCATCTCATCTGCTTCCCCAGGCACTTAATTACGTAGGAATGACCGGAAATAACTAAGTGATATCCAAGTAAAATAGATGTAATAACTAGTTATAACTAGTTATTACATCTATTTTACTTGCATTAGAATGACTAGTAATTACTGAATAATATACAAGTTAAAAAAAAGGTGATTTACCAGGAATTGTATTAGATTAGTAGAACTACCACACACTTTTAAAAAAAAAAACTAGAAAGGTGCTGGAGATGAAGGGTAAACCAATTGAAAAAGAAACACACTGTCTCCATTGATTTATCTTCCATTCATTACAGAAAGTGACTACACCTGTGCAGAAACAATGTTTTTTTTATTAGGTTGTCATTTGCTTATAATGTAGAATACCAATAGACATACCAATACTGACTATGTACAATATTCACATAGGTATACAAACTCCATACCAACTGTACACAAATACACCTTTTTTTTTTACTTTTTGTACATTACTCAGTAATTACCAGTCATTCTAATCCTATAACTAGTTATTACATCTATTTTACTTGGATATTACTTAGTTATTTCCAGTCATTACTATGTAAGTAATGGCCTGTAATTTAAAGGGTTCAAGGGGTTCATTCAAGTGTGATTTGAGTTTTTGTTCATTTTTTTTTTTACATTTTCCATCCCTTTAATGTTAATGGTGACAATGCTTACATGCATGTGCCAAGATATTTTTAAATCAATTTTGCTATAGGCTATAAATTTGTACATTTTGAAAGAAGTTCCGGTCACTGTTGGAACATGGCAAGAGCTGAAACAAAGACAGCTTCCCTGATTTCAGTGTTTTCCTCACCAAAATATAACTTTCAACCCTTACTGTTTTACACCACTGTAGATTGTTTTCCAGTGCTTTTATCACGTTATGCGATATTTGTTATTTTTCCTTTCCTTCTGTGGTTTGTATGTCGGCTTGACTGGGTTGTGACTGGGTTGAGAACATTGGCTACTGGTTCAAAGTTTTATTTTGGAGAGGAAAAAGTGGAAATCAAACACGTAAGCTCTATCTCAAACCCAAGGAAAATTCCTATTTTGGTAGCATTTCTAGGTAGGTTGTGGTTCTGTCTCATTCATGTCGTACACACTGGAAGCATCCTTTTAAAGGTTCCATATTGTGCAAAACGGGATTCCCCTTGCCTCTGTGATGATAAAGGAGTTGGATGGTCCATCTAAACATGGTGAAAGTATCAAAACGCACAGTCACCAACTAAATCCACACAATCCATATTAGAAAAGCGAGCCTCTAAACGAGCCGTTTGGACTTCCGTAACTTTGTGGCGTCACAAAGGTTCGCTCATTATCATTTTTGT
This sequence comes from Centroberyx affinis, assembly GCF_046629955.1. NCBI lineage: Eukaryota > Metazoa > Chordata > Actinopteri > Beryciformes > Berycidae > Centroberyx > Centroberyx affinis. The sequence goes on from NW_027279369.1 coordinate 11,723, forward strand.
AAGAAATAATAGACTAACAAAGTGTTTTTTTCAAAGCAGTTGAGCGGTTGTCATTGTTTAATACCGGAGAGTTTTCCCTACCTGTAGCTGCCGGGCCGCGGTGTCTCACATTTCACTCTTGAAACGGTTAGCCAATCAGAACAGAGGGTTGTTAATATTAATGAGCCTTAAAAGACACAGCGACAGAAACAGCCTGTTCTTGGTAAGGCTCAGAGAGATGCTGGAAAATGAACGTGTAAAAATGGATTGAGAGTGTTTTTGGTTCATGACACCACACACACAGAAAATAAAACACTCGAGAGTGTAGAATATGGGACCTTTAAGGTTCCTTGTTTTGGTCGGTTTTGAAGGAAGCACACAGTGGTTCCTCAGGCAGAGTATGACAACATCACAACACCACAACATCAGCAAAGAAGAATTACTGGCTGTTTGCGCAGTGTAACTGCAGTCACATGATGCCTAGGAAGGCTGTGTCAAACAATTTATTTCTCTGCTACCTACAGTCAAACCTTTATTAGGAAGGTTCCTATGCCTATTCCTATGCCATGGTACCGACTTTTATCAGTGGCATAGCTGTGGAGACAGTAAGCCAGTATAGGTACTTGGGCACCATCCTGGATGACAAAATGACTTTTGATGCCAACTCTGACTCCATCTGCAAAAAGAGAAAGTTGAGGAGTTTTAACGTTGACAGATCTCTCTTGAAAATGTTTTATTCATCTTTTATTGAGTCAATTTTAACTTTTGCAATGACCTGCTGGTTTGGCAACCTCAGCATGGTTAACAAAAACAGGCTGGGAAAGATTGTTAAACTCTGCCAAAAGACCATTGGCAATAACTTGAATGATCTTGGCCATGTTTATCAAGTTAGAGCCACTCAGAGGGCAAAGGCCATTCTGGCGGACCCTCATCACCCTCTTCATGCAGAGTTTCGACTCTTGCCATCAGGGAGGAGGTACACTTTCCCTAGAAGGGCCAAATCAAACAGATATTTGAGATCATTTGTTCCGTCAGCTGTTGGGTTTTAAAACAAGCTGTAGGCCTAGTTGCTATTGCACACACACTTTAACAAAGGACTGATGGACTCTTAGCGCTTTATATCTCATTGCATCTTTATTATGATGACATCTACTGTATATGTATTTATGTCTTTTATTTATTTATTTTATGTTGTGTATTGGTTGTGTTGACTACTGTTTACAAACCAAACTGCCCCTTGGGGACAATAAAGACTATCCAATCCGATCCAATCCTAGTTAGGTATCAAGAAGGAAGCTGCCTTCCAAATGAGACAGAGCCTTTGGGTTTAGCTTGCTTTGTTTTCAAGCAGAAAGCGTTAGTACGTCTGAACATGAACGGAACTTCTTTGCGTTCCTGTAATTCGTTGGCTCCTGGACAGCGATGGATTACATTTACTGACCGAATGAGACGTCTCGGGAGTTTGCATGCATGTAAAAACAGTCAGAATCAACATTAAAACGGATGGAAAATTATAAAACATGAGCAACAAAATTTTGCTAAAGTCAAATCACGCTTGAGTTTGTCCTTTAAGATCCTGGCTTGAGGCCAATAAAAGGATTCTATTTTTTATTAGCTTGTGAGTTATTTGCTGTGCAGTGGGTGTGATTGGATGTCAACATTGCTGTACTCCATGTCCTGGGAGTGTGTGTGTGTGTGTGTGTGTGGGGGGGGGGGCAGTTTAGTCAGCATGTAAATTACACCACTGCTCTTTAACACTGTCATGATAAATAACAATGCCTGGCTCTGTGTGTGTGTGCGTGTGTGTGTGTGTGTGTGTACTGTAATCCAGTTACATGTATTCCATTACCTTGCCAGTGTGCACATCATAATTCTGAGAACTGCTGGTCACATGTGATTTTCCCTCTCTCTTTTATCACCCGGGTACTATAGGTCTTGAGCTGAAGTCATGGCACTCCCTACAGACTTCTTAATGGAGCAAAGTGATAAATCAGACCAAGACAAGAGCTGCCTGAAGGCCTCACCATGTATAGAGAAATACATTTTTAACTTGGTTACTCAAGTACTCGGGTGATTTGGGGTTGACGCCATGTAAACATCATAACTGGGTTAGAATAACTCAGTAAGCTCATACTCTGATATTGAGAAACCTGGTTAAAATGTCCATATTACATGAGTTACATACAGGTAGTACGAGCATACACAATTTACAGTAGACTTACAGTACTGCAGACCAGCAGACACAAACACACACACACACACACACACACACACACAACACGTTCAGACCAAACCAGAGGGAGTAGAATTTGGAAGTCATCTCTCACCTCAGGACCTCTGGAAGGATCGACTCTCTTTATACCTATATTATAAAAGTAAATGTAGCATTTGCTGAAGACAGTGATCGTCAGGACCGAGGACAAGGTCACTGAGGACAATGTCGTATAAATAGCTGCCACCACAACAATAACCTATTGTTGAGCTTAAGCCATATAGCAGCAAAACAGATTTTTTTGGACAAATGACAAACATGGGAACATTTTCACACCTTCCTCAAGAATTCCAGTTAGTTTTTATGAATTGCAATTTCGTTTTCATGACCATATCCATCAAAGTAATGGCATAAACTAGGCTTTCTCAACCTTCAGATCAAGGGTTCTTAGAAATTATTGTCCACTGATCAACTCATGCAGTTTGATATCTGATTTCTGTCCAACCTGAAGAATGAAACAGGCACACAAATGTCGGTGTTTGGAATGTGTTGTATGTACGTTATTAACATCTAGGTATACTTATACTGACTGTATTCATTGACTGTAAATTGGCCTATAATGGCTAATGGACTTGTCTGCTCTGCACCTTAGCCTCCTATGATGGCGGGTGAGTATTAAATGCATAATAAGATATCCCAGCGTAGTTATGGTGACTTTTTTTTTTTTAAAGAATCTTCATAAAATACAGCAATGTAATACAAAAAGGTAAAAGATAATGACAGACATACAATAAAAATAATAATAATAAGGGGGGGATACACAGATTTACTCAAATTACACAAAGACCTTATATAAATGACACATTTTAAAAGTTCTAGTGTTAAAAGTTCTACTCTTTTTGTTATGAGAGAGAGAAACTAAATCATTGTCAAGGTTCATTTCCTTCAAGAACACACAAAAATCCAGGCTTTCTATTGGTAAGTTTACATTTGTGGATATGGAATTTTGTTAAAATTCAAATTAAATGAATTACTGATAGATACAGATATAGAAGACAGATCACACAGTCCCATAAAAACACATAGAAAAACCAATAAATTCCAGGAAGACATAAATACTACTCAGGAACCAGCCAGAGCCGATACAAAAGAAACAATAAAAATCCATTGCGATACCAATACAATGCAATTCCAATACATACGACAAGATATAGGCTTTTACAGTACATCCAGTACAGCAATATGAAGCCTAGTTTCTGCACATAAATGAATACCCAATACATAGGCCAGTGGTTCTCAATATGGGGTCCGGGGACCACCAGGGGTCCTTGAGGGGGTTCCAGGGGGTCCCCAGCAAATTGATGAATTGTTAAACTTAAGCATTATTTTCATTTACAATTAGAGAATGTAGAAGAATGGACTGTTTTGGTTATAGTTTCACGGTTGTCTCTCTTCCTACAATACAGATAGTCATGGAATTCTGGACAAAATCATATCTAACAATTAAAAATATTCTGAGATTTGGGTCCGAGAGACAAAATCTCATCAAATGGGGGTCCATGTCTCTAATGGGGTCTAAATTAGGGGTCCTTCATATGAAAAAGATTGAGAATGACTGGCACAGGCTACGAATTAAAGCACCAATGTCCAAATCCATTGCAAGTTCACCTGTTAATGGCAAGCTTGGCAAGCTGATACAATACTCATTCCATCAAATATAACATTTCTGAAATAAAGAGCAAAATCAGGGTATATATTGTTGACAATAAAGTCACATGCATCTTGCCACAGATTACGGGTGTAATTACAGAACCAGAAGAGATGAAAGACCATTTCAGGATGTGGTTCACAGAAAGAGCAGTGTGTATTAATGTCTTTCTTAAATTTCTTAAGACAGGGTAACATTTATGAAGTAATTTAAATGAAATGCGAGCTCACGTAGGCCTAGTCACGCTGAGCACTTAACATTAGAGTAGTCTGCACATTTGAATTCAGCACTGATGTTTACTGTTGATGGGTTAGATCGTTTTGGTCAGTTATCCATGGGAATAAGAAAAAGAAACCACCAAACATCAAAATAGGACAGGAACGCAAGGTACATCGGCAATAGCTGTTTTATTTAAAGCCCTATGTGATGACTTTTTTGTGGTAAAACATTCACTCGCTATTGCTATTAGTGTTGGAGTTGGCTTTTCCAAGCTCCAGTGTAACCATCAACGTAACGTGAGACTCTCTGGAACAGCCGATTCTGAGTGGCGTGATGCGTTTTACATAACACTATAGACCTTTTTTGTGTTTGTAAACGGACGTATTTTGTGGGCAGAGCCGAACTGGTGGCAGAAAGTGACAGTCAGCGGTATCAGGTGTCAATTTACAACATAGGAATATGGATCATCCGGACGCCTTCTCCAATTATTTGAATGGTTTGCCAGCAGAAGACAGGTTGTCTTACACTAATAAGCTAACCCTTAGCAATGGGGTGAGGTTTCCTGACCCGTGCTCACTGTCGGGTCAATGGGTCAAGGATCCAACTAAATGGCCAAAGTTACAGTGGCCGGACATCTTCGTATACCTTGTGGAAAAACCCAGTGTCTATACGAAAGAAAAACTCAACGCATACAAATCTCTTGACGCATACAATTTTGTACTTTTCTGTCATGTCCAGGATCTTGAATACCGAGATTTGTCGAATGATTTTTGTGTGTTACGGACCGACGTACTGCCTAGCCAGCGGCAAGGACATAAAACGCAGCTATACAAGACGTGGGCTATTATAAACAAGCCAAACAACTGTATACTGACAGAGAACTGCACTTGCATGGCTGGGTTAGTATTAACTCTTTTTCATCGTTTAATGTATATTAGAACAATGTAAATCACTAGAACTACTGCTGCTACTACTATCTAGGTGCATGTAAAAATGTTATTTCTAGTTATAGGCCTAAATACTATTCAGAGACGAGAATTCCGGATGATTTCATCAGTCCAGTCTGTCCGTTTAATGGCTTGCAAACCATAAATTGTGAGTGTTTATGTGTACGAACAGTTTTATCCCAAGCAGTCAGGGGCGGTTTTTGTGATTTGGAGGCCCCAGGCAAAGACCAATGTGTGAGGCCCTTCTCCATTTTGCTTAACGCAATCATAGCTAGTGAACAAAAACTATTTGGAGGCAGCTCTTTTCACTTAACAAAGCCACAGAACTAAAGGACAGACCCAAATGAGAATTCTAACTGTTCTAACTGAAGAACTTCAAATGACCTTCAGTCACACACACACACACACACACTCAGGGCTCTTCATCTGATGCACAGCACCGCGATCGCTAGGTGTGGAGAACAAGATGAGGGAAGCAGAAAGGGATACTATACTACGGAACAATACATTGGCTCTTGCACATATGAGAATTGATAACTGGGCCGAGGTGCTATGAAAAATGTCCTACTGAGATATTATGAACAATGAGCCTCATGCAAGAACCACTCGTGCAAACAGATTCGTTCTTAAATCACTCGTACAAGGGATTTAAGAGAACTTGCCTCATTCACCAGAGAATTTTCTCTTAGGTACGAACAAAATGTACGAGTGGTCCAGACCTGCCCTCCTGTTGCACTCATGGATTGCCTTGCTTTTTGCATCTAATTTCATGTCAGGCCATTTCTTTTTTTATTTCTGTGACTGTGCCCTCACGACAAATCACTATAGTCCTATAATATTCCTATAATATTCCAATAGGGACTTAGAGTGTCTGTGATACTCACTAGTGAGTTTATAGTGACCATATCATGGTATTTTCGTCTTCTGTAGTATCACTATAATATTCCTATAGGGAATTATAGATTTGTTGGGATATTTATTTAGTATTCATCTAAAATGTAGTATAGGAATACTAGGCCTATAGTTGATTTTCATAAGGGAACACACAACAGACGACACTGCAGTAACAGCACAAGTTATTTTCTCCCATTCCTTGGCTTTAGCAGGGCCTTTGATTCCACTATTGAATTATATTAAATATTATATGCTTTGGTTGACTTATTTCTGATAGTAGGACTTCAGTCTCAGAGCTGGTAGACTTCTTCTTAGTCTTCCGTCTCATTTTTATGAATGAAGCTTCCCGACATATGGGCCGGACCCCTAGCCTTATATAGCATTATTGGGGCATCAATTATGCAAATTCACAATTCTCATGAACGCGCATTCATTTAGAACAGGTGTAATTCATAAAAAAATAAAAATTTACGAGGCCCTTTGGCGGACGAGGCCCCAAGCAATTGCCTACCTATGCCTTATGGTAAAACCGCCTATGCCAAGCAGCCTACAGTGTCATGAGTGTTTACTGATCAATAAGTACATGCTTGTTTGTTGTCTGACATCATTAAAAGTGTGATGGCAGCGACAGAGTGCAGTTGCAAATTCAGACCAGAGTTATCACATAGAGCTTTAAAGGAATAGTTCACCCAAAAATGAAAATTCTGTCATCATCTACTCACCTTCATGCCAAATGAAACAGGTGAAATTTGTTAGTCCATATAACACACAGGGAGGTTGCCAGCACAACTTGGTAGCAGCCTTCTCCAAAACAACTGAAGTCAATGGGGACCTGTTCTTTAGAGTAGAGGTTCTCAATTGTTTTTCAGCCAAGGACCCCTTATAAGATAGAGAATACACCGGGGACCCCTTCATTCTGATTTGTGATTTTGGGCTATATAAATAAAAATTGACTTGACTTGACATGTATGTCCCTTGGAATAATCTGACGTAGCCCATTTTTTACACTCCTATAGTCTTAGTTATGTGAAAGAACAACACAAGAGAAATGTATTAAAAAGATATTAGATATGTATTAAAAATATTTGCACCAACTCAACACAGAATACCCATAAAACAACCAATCAATTACCTGCAAGTAACACTGTACCTAAACAAAATATCAAAGGGAAATCAGGAGAAAAGTGCTAATTTGAAGTGCATTTCAAAAAACTTTTTTTTATATCATGATAATTTAAATGAATGTATCTGAAAACTTTTCACGGACCCCCTGGCAGAGTGCCACGGACCCCTGGGGGTCCCCGGACCCCACTTTGAGAACCACTGCTTTAGAGTTCCAAAACAAAAACAGCCAAACAATCACACTGTGAATAGAAAGACATATACACCATTATTTGTTGCAAATCAATCAGCTGTAATTAAGATTTGCACTAAATGATGGTGTAAATATACTGTAGGTCTTTTTGGAACTCTGAAGAACTGGTCCCCACTGACTTCAGTTGTTTTGGAGAAGGCTGCTATGGAGTTGTGCTGGCAGCCTCCCTGTATGTTATATGGACAAACTTCACCTGTGTTTCAACTGGCATGAGGGTGAGTAGATGATGACAGAATTTTCATTTTTGGGTGAACTATTCCTTTAACAGTGCTAAAGTGTTTAAGCTAGTCAGTGCTGCTGTTCAGCTAAATGATGAACAGCTCTCTAAATCACCGCTGGATACACTGGCCACAAAATCTTTGTCGTAAAAAATAATTTACACATTGTGTAGGTACAAACTCCTCTCCACACCTACATAAGGCTTGTGGTTGGAGTTAAACAACACCCTTGCTGCCTCCTCCAGAATAAACTCTGGGTAACCTCAGTGGATCTGCTGCTGACCTCCCTGCTTGCATCAGTTCTCCCTTCTCCCATGCCTTTATGTCCCATATTTCTTTCAACCTTGCTATTTTACAAGAGATTTGCATCATTTATCTCCATCTGAACATGCAAAAAAGACTTAATTTCCTGCAATTCCCTATTGTACTTACTTATTGCATCAGTTGCCTTGTTATAAGCCTGAACACTGAAACCGCTGGCTACATGCTGTACTTCAATTTGATATCAAATTCCCATGTCAATCCTTTGTAGGCCTGGTCAATATGATCAAGCCCCTGTTTACGTTATTTACACAATGTGTTCTGAAATAGTTTTTAGCTATGCTGGCTTGCTATAGGCTACCGATAATGTTAGAGTGCAACAGGGTGTTTTCCTTTTTACTCAACTAAAATGTCTCAGTCTCTCTTCTCAATAACGAGTTCATGACACCCCCGCTGTGAAACAATTCCACATATATCCAAGTTTGAAGTTTATTTAAAAAAAAAAAAAGTTTTTGCATTTATCTACAGGTTGTCAAATCTGCATTCTCAAATCACCAGACACGTGAATTTGGTTGCATTTATTTGTGGATTTTTTGGACAACTCTGACAGAGGTTGTTGAGGGTGTTCATGTCTGGGGAGTTTGACTGAGAAAGAAGCCTGACCAGTGGTGAGAGGGCTTTGGGGAGACAATTATCCAATTGCTAATGTTTGCTAGGTCCGCTCTCAGCTGGGCAGGTTGGAGTGGAGCCCGGCGACAGCTAGCCAACTGCTAATGTTTCTTTCTCAGGCAGAGAGGAGGCAGAGAGCGGACGGGAATAGTTTAGCAGCTGGACGACACCTGGGCAGAGACGGACGAGAGACCAATCTCGGAACCCATCGTCTATCGGTCTGACGACGATTAGACTCTGGGGGCGACGGCCAATATTTCAGGGTTTCCGGTGTAGCCAGCGGACATCCGGGACAAGACTTCCTCTTCCGTGCACCGGTCATTGTTTACAGTCCGATTAGCAACTTGAGACGCGAGAATGGAGTTGGAGTTGAGAGACGACGTCTCATATGCAGATATCTGTTTATAGAGATTAGCCGAAATGTCGTCTGGACCTAAAAAACTTGTGAAACAATCCAGTCATAGACGTCGTCTCTCAACCCCAACTGAAGGAGCAAATGCTCCAGAGTGTAAATAAACCATTCTGAACATGCTTCATGTGAACATAGCCCAACTCTCTGGTAGGTGGGTGGTATGAAAGCAGAGTGTAAAACACCCTAAGAGACAGTAAAGATACTGTAGTATATTATTATTACAGGAAGACAGTCCATAGAGTTTCATTGATACTGTGTAGTCCTGCAATCAGCAGCAACTTCACAGTAACACACAGCTGTGCAAAGGACACACAGTGTTGTTAGGCAATTTACTGCTTGTGTACAGTGCGAGAGAAAGAAATCCAAGGCATATTGTTTGTTTACAGTCTTTTGGGCGAGAAAATAGTGTAAAAAACTGTGAAAATTGAGGCTTTTTACTCCGACGATGTTGATATATGAGCTCAGGATGTGATAACGAGTGTAAGTGGCAGGTGAACCCACCAGAAGGTCAGTAGAGAAAGCAAACGCTAGTGCCAGCTATGACACTGTGGTGAGCCGACCTACACAAGATTTATCCTTTGGTGTCAGCTTAAACAGATAGTGTGAAAAAGCAAAGGTTTTGCATGAATGGAGGATGGTTTGTTTGTTGAAAGTCTGTTGAAAACAAAACTGGAAAACCGAGGTCATCCTGTTTTTAGAAATGTGACTCACTTACGTAACATGTCAAAAACAGCGACAGGATGTATACAATTTCATAAAGCATATTTAGCGCTGTGAAATCAAACGTAAAGCATCCAATGGAAGACTAATATGAGCTCTGCACCTTTATCTAATGACACATCTTAAGTGGATGAAATTGAAATCTCTACCCCCCCCCCCCGAACACTTCCCTCCTCTTTCTCTTCTCTCATCATCATGGTCCCCACTTGCTATAAAAGAAGACAACAGCCTACTATACATGCAGTGTTTCTGGTAATTGTATGTTTTGTGTGTGTGGCAAGAAGGGACCATGACTGTGACATCAGTGACCTTTACTCGAAAATTGGAATCATTGTGGGTGCAAAACAAAACTGGGCTGTGTTCAGAACAGAATACTACTCACACACCTTATGCGATCATCTTATTTAGCGGTCATGCAAACACTTGCGGGGAATCTTCAATCAGAATGAAAAAAATTGGCTCATGTAGCCACAGCTAATGTTCTGTGAAGGTCCTGTAACATTATTCTGTGACCAAAAGAAAACATTATAAAAGGTAAAGTTAAGGTATTCATTAAAACATTATGCTATGACTCTGACATAAAGAGAATGTTCCCCAGTGTCTTGCATTGTTTTCCACAGATTTACAATTTATTGTTTTTGAACAAATTGCAATCTGTTTATCACACCATTCTAGGATAACCATTTGTCCAGAAGATGAGATGACAATGTATTGATCCCTTTAGGGAAATTAGGTCATTGCAGCAGAAAACGTAATAGGATTGAACAGGAAAAATAAAAACAAAATGTAAGCACACAAATAGAAAGACAATTACATGGTAACTTTATTTAAAACGAATGACTTTGGCAGATTCAAAATTTAGTTAGCATTTGTGACATTTGGTTCAGCACATTAAAAGATGAATTAAAAGATGAATTAAATAAAAATGTATCAAGTAGCCAAAGTCTAACAGCGTACAAATCTGAATACAGATTGAAGACTTCATTTGCCATGACAGGTTACTGGTGGACAAACTGAATGTACTTAGCTTATGTATGAAATTCGGTGGACAAACTATACTTTACTGGGTTTTGAATCACTGACCTTGTTATTGGTAGGCACACATTCTAACCACAAGGCTACTGGACAGGTATAGATAGGAGAAAGGATAAAAAAAAAAAAGTAAAGCGATTTAATGGCAGTGTGATCTATGGTGTGAGAACTCTGGCCTTTTAAAGAAGTGTGATGTAAATCAATCAAAAAAAAATACAATCTAGGCCAAATGATTACTAAATCTAATGTTTATTGGCTCGCCTCATTGATGAACATATGCCTCTCAGTCTGTCATAACTGCATTTTGGCTGGCCCAAATTAAAATCACAGCCCCAATCATAACACAAAATAAATATTTCAACAAAATGAATAGCATAATTTGAGGGGTTAAGGGCCTTGAGCAAGGCCCTTAACCCCAACCGCTCCAGTGGAGCTGCTCAGTGGCCAGCAGATCAGACTGTGGTTGCATTGGTCAGCTTCCAGGTGTGAATGTGATCAGGGCGTTCCTGAAAAAGAGAGCATTGCTCTCAGTGAAACTCCTTCAGAATAAATAAAAGTGAAAACAAAAAACAACAACCTTGGGAACATTATAAAGCGTGCGGTTGAATGTGCTTCAACATTTCGATTTGTTTTGACGCCTGTAGCTGCGGACTGGGATGTACTTGTTTTTCTTTGTACCACCTTGTGCTCCTCATGGTTCAGGACATACTCAGTCCTAGGTAGGACCGAAACCAGTTAAATGCAGAGTTTGACAGCCCAATGGTGGTGTGGAGGCGCTCTAGAAGGACAACGTGATCCACAGTGTCAAACGTGGCGCTCAGGTCAAGGCGACTCAGGAGAATGGTCCTGAAGCTGAGAAGCATCCACCTTCTCCAGTGCCTTGGACAGGGGGTTGGAGATACGCCTGTAGCTGGTTAGAACTTCCGGGTCCTGGATGGGCTTCATGAGGAGGGGGTAGATCACAGCAACCTTGAGGGCAGATGGAACACTACCGGCTTGGAGGGAGAGATTGACAGTTTGGGTGATCAAGGGGCTGGGAATGGGAATGTAGAATTTGAGCAATGCCGTGGGAATGGGGTCCAAGGACATAAGAGCAGGGTTTCATCTTCCTGATGATTTCCTCAATGTGACTCTGTGTGGCTTGCCATTAGTGAAACGGAGGAGAGACTCCCAGGCATGAGAAGAGGCAGAGAGGAGCTGGACATCAGAGAGTGGATATTCTTGACCTTGGCTCTGAAAAAAAAAATATCAGTAGCCTCAATTTATGGTGATGATGGTGTTTATGGTGGAAAAAAGACGATTTGAGTTAAGATTGTTATTGATTAGGTGGGAGTAGAACTGTGACCGTGCCTCTTTAAGGGACTTTGAGCAATCCCTTTGATGTTCATCGAAGGCCAGTTTATAGATAGTAAGCCCAGAAAGTCTGAGGCACCGTTCCAGGACACGCCCAGCTGTTTTTATTTTCTGTAGATCATGTATGAACAAGCAAATAGTAAACATGTTGTCCCCCACCAGTGATGTAGTTCCACCCTTGGATCAGTCAGTGATTGCTGAGTGTACTTGAAATATGAGGGAATTTGTATTCATTGTTCCCCATTCGCCGTCCCCCACATTGTATGATAACTTTAACTGTATGACCTGCTTTACCACCGAGTCCCCATTCATTGTCAATGCCGCCCCCTAGCGGCACAAAGTCAACGTTACAGTGTGACTAACGAACGAACAAACAAACGAACGAACGGACGGAGACCGATCCATAGTCCCCCCTTTGGTGGGGGATAACCAGGGGGCAGAGTTTGGAAAATTAGACACTGCTCAGAGATGTATTGTAGAGCTTCACTAATTTATCCACTGATGCAAAGGCTGGACAGGTGATGTGCTTGACCAGCTATGATCAGGTCGAGTGTGCGCCCCCTGGTGTGAGTAGGGACATCAACATGCGGCTTCAGGCCAAGACACTCAGGAACCCCCGCTGCAGAATGACAGGAGGGGTTGTCAACTTGATCAAATCCCCAAAGAATGACAATGTGGACAAAGAGCAGGGAGGTGAGAAGGTCGTGTATCGCAGGAAGAAAAGATGAGTTTGGTTTGGGGAGGCCGTAGATGAGAAGAAATGTCATGGAGTGTGGAGGTTTACATTTTAGTGCAAGGCATACGATGGAAAGATCAAGCACTGATCTTTCTCAAGATCTCAAGATCGATTGATTTCAAGTTCAGCAAAATGCTAAAGGAAACCTCACAAGCAAAGTTCTTAGACCTAGTAGTAGTCGTCATAAAACATAACATTATTTTTTGTACACAAACTGGATTTATTCTTTTTTTTTTTTACAAAAATTTCTCACACATAAAAACTAAACCATGTATACAAATGAACATGCACATTACAAATGACAAATATGCAACAGCACAAGTGTATGCTTTAATCTCTAATCTCTATGATTTTATGTCCAAGTGGTTTGCAATCACATGTACTGTGATACACTCCAAAGCCTGTCTCACTGATTTATACAAAAAACAAAAAAAAAACAATTACAGGTAAGATGTGATGATGCAGACTGGAGTGAAAGCACTCGCAGTAGGTACGGTCAGCTTTTTCAAAAAGAAAAAATATAATAGCTTATATTTGGCCCCAAATATCCCAGAACACGTACATGTGTGTTAACATATTAACATTTGGAGCCAACAAGGGAACTTACTGACGGAGGTCTTTCTAGCACTCTCACACTGACCAAACAATCTCATCAGGCAGTGAAGTACAGAGTCCAGCAGTGGCCGTCCTGTAGGGAAAAAATGTATTTCGTGGTAACAAAGTATTAACTCGGAGAGCTTATTGTCCGATACTGTATAACAATCCCTCCAGTCTGCATATTGACGCTTGTAGAGTCCATTAGCTCTCAATATCCTTGTAAATTCTTACTAAAAATAACTTGCATGGCAAGAATTGTCAGTGGGTAATGTCTTGATAACTCATTTGAATGTTTATCTGAAATAAAATGTAATAAACAAATCTATCCTTTATACCTTCTCAAAACCCTCATTCAACTAAATATATCTTTATTCAAGGATAAACTAAATACATCAATGCAATCACGTAAATGCAACTAATAATGGCAACAGAGTGAAATCAGTTTGAAACTTGAGTTAAATCAAGCACACTTTAAAAACGTGTACACATTTTATTGTTGGCACGCTTTAATTTGTTTGCACAGAATTGCGAATGAAGAATTTGTTATGAAATAATCAAAATGAAATAAGGGAAAAATATGCGTCTTCTGCACTGTGCGCACGCAATACCATCTTGTGCCCTCACGTTAGTTAATCATGGCCTTAAAATATATATTTTACTCTCCTGCGGCCACTACTGGGCTCCGTTGTGAAGAGTACACACAGCACAGGCATGTGAAGCAACATGCTGGTGTAGAACTGACCGTATAGTTTCCCCTGGAGCTATGTTTTAATCCAAACCATTTTGTAGATGTAAATCACTCTCAATCGTGTAAATATGTATAAGACTCAAAACTATTTACAGCATGTAATTGCAAAGTAATAAAAAAAATCAAGCTTATGAAGAGGTACTCATCAAGCAGAAACTATGAAGAGTATGAATATTGCTTTGCATAGTCAAAATACCATAGCTCCAAAGTAGTTCCTAGGTGTGAGAATTCTCTACCCAAATCAATAATATGAATAGATCAATAAAGTGCTTTTGAAGAAGTAACAAAACAAATAAACGCTGCCTGCCTCTGGGCATGAGCCAGACTTGTTCATTCCTGTAAACTAACAGTCAAGCGGATGGGATATCCGATAGACTGCCTTGGATATTTCCAAGCGTGTGCGTTTGTAGCAGGCGGTCATGAAATTAGGCTGGCTGGCGTACGTTTTGCTGCACTCACCTTTTGCTTAAAACAACAATAAACCAACAGCTGAGCCAAACAGAAAATATTACAATATTACAAAAGTGGCAACTATTGAGCTAATACATTCAATCAAATAAAGCAAGTTTAAAGCTGCGTTGCCCCGTATTAGCCAGTTGTGCTAGCTAGCTGCGAGGTCAAGACAATGTGTGGCTCCAAATAAAGTTCAGACTGAGCGTTTCTGTCTTTGCTTGTCATGACACTGGGTACATTTACATGCGCACCAATAATCCAATATTAATTCACCTGATTAAGGCAATACTCAGAAACTGTCATGTAAATGCCTTGATCTGATTCTCTTTAACCAATGAGTAAGGTCATAATCAGCGGAAGCATAACCTGGTTAACACACCTAGATTCCTGCTCTATCTTTCCATTTTATTTCTTTAACACTTTATTCTGATATCATTCAGTTTTTTATGTTCGTGTGCCAAAGGTCCTACATCAGTACATTACAGTGTTCTGCTTTCAGCTAACAGTAATACCACTGCATCAATTTGTTCTGCAAGAGCCTCAATACAAACCACAAAGAATATCAAAAAAATAGTGAAATCTGAAATTTTTTGTCTAATACTGGGATGGCGGCAGGCTGGATCTCACTGTGTCAGTAAGTCCATATAAACCCGGGTTATTGGGGGACATGGCATTAGTTTGTAAACGCTTTAATCAATCACCTTAACCTGATTGTTTGCAGTAATCAGAATATTGCGTGCATGTAAATGTACCCAATGATAAGTGCAGAATTTGATCCCATCTAACCATTCCGATCCAATCGAAAGTGTGCCTTACAGTTTACAGCGAGGCAATGATAGTCGCAGTTTGATTAACGGCTACGCGCTTTCACATTGGATTGAAGTGAATAAGGCTAGAACACAGCTCACCAGGGGAGGTGGGGTGGTGGGTACGGTGGAAGTGGTTGAGGGTAATGGCTTGGTTTAGTAACACACCCAGCACTACGGACATCTCGTCGACGTACCTTGTCAGGTTCCCACATACAAAAAGTGAGGGCCCGCAACCTGGAAATAGTGAAAAGGCCTGTCTTTTATGGGACAGACTTGTCAGCCGCTGCTGGGAATACCAGTGTCTCTCATTGTAAAAATTAAACTTCCCTTCCTTGATCAAGGAGGTGGACACCAACACCGTCAAAACAAAAGTCAAATTCACCATCGGTCCCTTCTACCATCTCCAATTTCTGTCTTTTGGAGAGAACTCGTCTCCCGCTCTTCCATGGCAGCAAGGTGAAAGGGACAGCTCCGAAGAGACCTAGACAGGAGTGCACAAACATCTGGAGAAACAGGACGTGATGTCGGCTGTGAGTCGCTCAGGAAAAGTAACGGTAGATTCTATGAAGTTGAATGTCTTCCGGTGCAGTAGGGAGAAACGGAGGACTGGAGTGTGGGGTGGAGCGGGTCAGACCAAAACAGTTTTTCCTTATCAACACACTCGCTTCATTAAGCACTGTCAAACACTCCAAATCTTAGGAGTTCCCCTGTGTTTTTTCTCTCTCTCTCTCCCTCTCTCTCTTCAACACAGGGCCTCCATGACAGGGACCTACAACAGTGGAGGGAGGTGCTGCTTCAGACCAGCCCAGAGTCTTTGGCCATCTTGTAGAAGATTCCTCTTTTAGCGGTGAGGCTGGCGGGGGAGTCGAACTCTGCGATCTCTCCCTTGTCCAACACCAGGACCCTGGAGGGGAGGGAGCGCTGATGAGGTGCATGTAGCAAGTACAGTAAAAGCAGGAATTTGTACGACTACTGCTACTACTACCTCTGCTCCTGCCACTAACAATAATAATAAACTTCAATTGTATATCGCTTTTGTACCACTACTTCTGCCACTGTTACTACTACTACCAGTACCATCTACTACAGCTACTAAAAATAATACAAATAAATGTAATTTCTACATTGTTGTAAAAAAAAAAAAAAAAGAAATTTCCAAGTAGTTCCAAGTAGGGCTGCTTAATTGCATAATCAAGTGATCGCCGACCATTTCATATTATTTTACATCAAGAATATTTTTATGCCATATTAACTTTCAAATAAAAGCAAATATGTTTGCAACTTGGTCAAAATGTATATGGTGTTGCTAGCCTTGGGCCGATATTCGAGCTAAGCAAATTATATTATATTTTGCGATATCGTATATCGCCCGCTAGGCTGTTATTATTATAGCCTAGAAAAAAAAAAAAAAAAAAAAAAAAAATGTTGTATTGTTAATTTTGAAACTTAATGTAATTGTTGCTTTTAACTGTAAAGCACATTCCACAGAAGCAGAGAACAGTACCAGTCAAACAAACACCCTGAAGAACTGAATTTGAAAGCGTATTGAGCGTTGAATTTTTGCCTCAAACTAGTTTGAAATAAAAGCGTTCTATCAAAGTCTGTGCATTAGTGTTTGCTGTATGTCTTACCTGGTATAGTCCATGATGGTGTTGAGGCGATGAGCTATGGTCAGGACAGTGCAGTCCTCAAACTGAGTGCGGATGGTGGACTGGATGAGGTTGTCTGTCTCCATGTCCACAGCCGCCGTGGCTTCATCCAGAACCAGGATCTTGGTCTTCCTCAGCAGAGCTCTGGCCAGGCACAGCAGCTGGCGCTGACCCAGACTGGACAGATAGACAGAGACACTGTACACTGTGGAGCTGGGACCTACTGGTGCATGGTTATACCTTAATGGAAGCTTGCGCGATGTACTAGAATAATGAACTATGTAGACTTCTCTAGACCTAGGAGGTGTGTTACATCACCTGAAAGCCCTCTATAGTTTGTGCAGCTACATGTATGGTCAGGTATAGTTTGTATAGGTGGGCTGGAGGCTGATGTACCTGAGGTTCTCTCCTCCTTCACAACACTCGTGGTTGAGTTTGTCTGGCAGGCCGGACACAAAGCTCTTGAGATGGGCCAGTTCCAGAGCTCTCCATACCTCCTCATCAGAGTAGCCGTCAAAGGGATCCAAGTTCATCCTCAGAGAGCCTGAAAACAGCACTGGGTCCTAGGGAAGGGAGAAGTCGAAACCAACTCTTTTGACCAACTGGATACAGTGGCTAGAACAGTGGTTCTCAACATGAGGTCCGGGGATCACCAGGGGTCCTTGAGGGGGTTCCAGGGGGTCCCCAGCAAATTGATGAATCGTTACACTTCATTTACAAGAAGTTAACACAATCAGAGAATGTAGAAGAATGACTTTTTTGATCATAGTTTCTCTGTTATCTCTCTACCTACAATATAGATAGACATGGAATTCAGGACAAAATCATATCTGACAATAAAAATATTCTCAGATTTGGGTTAGAGAGACAAAATCTCCCTCAAATGGGGGTCCGTGGCCCTAATGTGGACTAAATTAGGGGTCCTTGATATGAAAAAGGTTGAGAATCACTGGGCTAGAAGATTCAGTTCGTCAGCTATTGTTAAGTGTTTCTTTACAATGGAAAAAACTGAACTGAGCCGACTAACTGGCAAAGCAGCTAGTAGCCATAGTCAGATTTGACTGAGGTTTAACTGTTAGCATTAATTACAATCCTATATATTCTTTTGGATCCTCTCTGCACTGACCTGTGGTATGATGGTGATTCTGGAGCGGAGTTCATGCAGGCCAAGCTGAGCAATGTCCACCCCGTCGATGAAGATTTGGCCCTCGGCTGCCTCGATGATCCGGAAAAGCCCGAGTGTCAGGGACGACTTCCCTGCTCCAGTGCGCCCCACAATACCCACCTAGTGGGCAGATGTATTACCACAGGTAATGGGGCCACGGCCGTACACACAACACACACTCATATCCCTGTTTCTATTTAGGGTGAGTTCCACTTTGCTCTAAGTATACCGACCTTCTCTCCTCCCTGGATGGTGACGGTGATGTTGCGGATGGCCAGGTCCTGGTCCTCTCTGTAGCGAAGGCCCAAGCCTCTGATGTCTATGTAGCCGGCAGTCGGCCAGCCTGGGGGGAGGCTGGACGGCTGGTGTGTCCACTCTGCCTGGTGGTCAGAGGACACACACGTACATAAGCACATGACATACACACACAGACACACACACACACTTCTACTACTTCTATCCCTATGAGGACCATCCCCTGACTACATTCATTCTCTAACCTCTACCCATCACCTTGACCTTTACCTCCACAAACCTAAACTTACCCCTTAACCTAACCCTAAATTAGGGGTTCACGACGTAGTAGTGAAATGTTATTACTGGAAATCCTATTATTCTTATTCTTATTATTATACTTTTTTTCTGCGCCATTTCGTCCAACTTGGCCATACATTGGTAACTTTTTTCCTTATTTGGTGCATACCGTATTTCCTCTAATACTGGCCCGGGCCTTTATTTACCTCAGCTGCAGAGGATACCAGGCCTTTATTGGAAGCAGGCTTATATTAGAGACAGGCCTTTATTTCTAATTCCCTCTGTTTGATAAGTATATTTGCTCATATTTTAGTACGAAGCCTCCTTGTTGTCTGATCTGCTTCTGTTGGGGTTCGTTAGGTAGCCGTTTTTTTTGTTACGGCAATGCATTACCGATAATTACGGTAATCGACGACGGCACGCTCCAGAGACTTCCACCGGCCGAGCCGTCTTGTGGCATACTGCCATCTTGTGGCACTTGTACGTTACTACAAACTACAGTTACATTATATAACAGGCACCAGGAGTTTACCGGTATCCACCGTTGTTTTTTCCTTTGTTTTTTTCCCCGGCCTGTATTTGGGGCCGGCCTTTATTTGTTTGTGTCGACCACGGCCCCGGCCATTATCGGAGACCCGGCTTTTAATTGACTACCAGCCACTATTAGAGGAAATACGGTAGATAGTAAGGCCGCCATTTCGGATTTTTTGAAAAACCTTTAAAAACCTTCTCATGAACCGCAGGTCAGAATGACATGAAATTTGGCAGATATAGTACTTGGTCCTGCCTTTAATTAGTTTGCAAAAAGCTAAGGGATCGGTCCAAAAAAAGTTATTACCCTATGAAATTTCTAAAATTTGCACAAATTTCCACTGACTGTAAAATCATGACAAAGTAATCCATACGCTAATGCTATGGATCTCTGCCAAAAGAATAACAGACTGCTTATCAATGGGAATATGCAACACCTGCACTTCTCAATCTCACCTAGAAGACATCTTACATGGAAAACAGATTCCTTTTTGGGGTTTGATTCCTTTCGTACCTCTTTCGCTGTGTCGCTGTACTCTTTGACTTTCTCCACGGCTACTATGTTGGTCTCCATTTCAGAGGACATCCTCACCAGCCAGGTCAGAGAGGCTGTCAGCTACACAGGGGACAGATACAAGCAAGGGTGGAGACACCATCACTGTCTGGCTGAGCAGTAGGGATGGACACTGTCAACAAGTTTCCACTAGGGCTGCACGATTATAGCAAAATTGATAATCCCAAATTTTTTTGCTAAATAATGTGATCACGATAATTAATTCTGATTATTAGTTTACACTCTGTCTTACTCTTATTGTGGTCCTTATTTACAAAATCTAAAATATAAATAAAACTAAAAAACAAATGGTACTGATAATATAAATGCATAGCATGGCAATGTGTTTTACTTAATAAATTAAATAAGATAAGTATATAATAAAATTGAAAGGCACAGCCACAGGCAAACTTTGCAAAGAAGGACTTTACTTTCTAATGATGGGCCAATCCATTCTTTTCCACTTTGCTTGTCGTTTTGTTTTTCCAAAGATCTATTTAGGTTTCTCTGCATAATGGACGCGCTTGATAAACCACATCAGGACTTTCAGGGGAACTGAAAATATAACAACCACTTCAATATTGCAGAATTACATGTTGTGTAAACATTATAAAATTGCAATATATAATAATAACTTTATTTATTTTATTTATTTATATAGCACCTTTAAAAACAGACTTTACAAAGTGCTTTGACAGACAAAATAAAAGCCCCCGACTCAACACCAGGACCAAGCTAAACCTGTGTTCGCTGTCCAAGCGTGCGTGTGTGTGTGTGTTGGTGTGAGTGTCTACCTGTAGGGCGTAAGAGATAGAGAGTCCCATGATGCCGGGACTGAGGTTCTCTCTGGCCATGACGGCAAACAGAGCAGCGAATGACACAATGCAGTTTCCTACAAACTCCAGACGAATCGCCAGCCACCTGTACACACACAGATACGACGAGTCAATACTGCAAATTAAGATTCTTTCATTAACAGCAACAGAGGATACTGAGGCTAAGGATCCCGTCCGGTTCTTCACAGAGAACTGACATTGTATATCTACAAGAAGCCCATCTCACAAACAATGAGCACCAAAACTGAAGAGAGAGTGGGTGGTCCAGGTCTTTGCCTCTTCGTTTAACTCCAAAGCGAGAGAGACAGCTATTTTTCAGGCAGATAAACACTCTTTCGCAGCTGAACGGCTTGAAGGAACCACGCAGGATGTTAGCAGATGGTAAGAAGTGCCATGTAAGGTAGGACTTCTGATCTAAACACACCCAACTTCTCAGCTGAAAGTGATGAGGGCTTTCTGAGCGTGTGCACTGGTTTGAATAAGCGGAACGTCGTTTGAATGAAATAATTGAATAAATAATTGGATTTGATATTGTAAATGACGAGCAATATCATGAATGGGATTGAATGGCAAAAATGTTTTGCATTTAAGTGGAAGTCAAATGCCCCTTTGCCACTTGGAATATGGATTTCTGAAGTTAATAACTGTATGCCCTCGGAAGAAATAACATACTGCCTGAGAAATCACAGTAAAACATTTTACAATATAACAAATATGGCAATCCTACGGAAGCGTAATGCATTGAGAAAAAAGAAAATTGCCCTGTTTTTTTATTTATATTTATTTATAATTATTTTTTTTCCATGAAAACTTTTCTCAGAATTCTGAGATAATTATCTTGTTAATTCAGAAAAACAGGGCAAATGAATGCATTATGCTTCCGTACAATCCTATATTGATTATGTGAAGAATATCCCCTCTGAAGAAATGTACGCAACCAAATTAACCTGTGTATATTCATGTCGTCATGTTGTCTGTCGTTTCCCTGTTCACTATGAGAAGGGAAAATATTTAGAAAAAAAAGAAGAAAAGAATTTCAGAAAAACGCACTGTATTGGCTGAAACATCGCATTATAGCATTATTCAACATTACTCACCGAAATCTATGCAGCAAGCTAGTGTCGGGACATATGTGAAGGTGTGGGAAATTAAAGAGCACCTCAGACAACACTGTTTATCACCTGTTTGCTACAATGCTGGGGTAATAGGCCTTCTGGTTGTGGTCCACGCGGCAGTCGCTCTCCTGGATGAAGCGCTGCTGTTCACCGAAGGCTCGGATGACGGTGGTGCCCAGCAGGGTTTCGTTGAAGTGGGTGTAGACGGGCGAGCGGCTCACCGACTCCAGACGCTTCAGCTGGCGAGATGACGCCACATAAAACCTCTGGACAGAGGGAGGGGGGACAGAGGAGTCTGGTGACTTTATCAGCATTTCCGGCAGTCGGGTTCCTTCATCTGTCTGGATAAAACATCTGTTTCCTCTTATGTCAGGAGTCAATGTGGGAAGCAAATCCTACCAAAGACTTTCGACAACCTCCAAACCTCTCAAGAGCAAAAAAAAGAAAAATCTCTGACCCCTCTCACCCTGCTCACCACCTTTTCCAACTGATGCCCTCTAGGAGGCGCTATAGGTCCCTGCCCACCAAACCATCCCGTTTTAAAAACAGTTTTTTCCCCACTGCAATAAGGACTCGGAACACTTCTCACTAACCCTGACACATGTACCTGCACTTTAAAACTCTTGTGCCAATCTTGTAAATATTGTCTGTGACTTCTGTCTTGTGGTAATTTGTGTATATTGTCTGTTGTGCCAGTCATGTGTCTAATGTGATGCTGATATCTGTCTCTGTCTGATGTTACTGACACTGTTGTATTGAGCTTACCCACCATTCTGTACCGAAAGCAAATTCCACCGACCTCGGTCGTGTGGTCATTAATAAATGAATGAATGAATGAATGAATGAATGAAAAAGTGTTTGGAATCTTAAAAGAAATGACATCTACATTAATCTTTCTTTTAAAATACACTTAATTGTGCATTTTCCTTGCTTAGGGCTTTCTAAATTAGTTACTCAGCACCCAGAATTCCCATTATAGCCCTGAGGTAAAAGTCCATTACTTGAAACCACAATCTAATGTGTGAAACAAGTTGTAAAATACATTCAGGCATGTTCCTATGAAGTGACCCGGTAGTAAAATAGCTGCTTTGCTGGCTGTGTGAAAAGGTAAGCATGACCTATGGAAGGACAACTGCCCTGAAAACGAGAGCAAAGCTGAAACCGCCGACAAACCTGGACAAAGAAGTAGAGCAGACCGAGTGGAGGGATGATGATGGCCACCAGCGGCGTGGCGACCAGGATGATGGCGCAGGCGCCCAGCACGTTCAGCATGGAGCCCATGAACATCTTGATGATGCTGGGGATGACCGAGTCGATGGTGTCCGTCTCCTTGGCGAAGCGGTTGACCAGGTTGCCGCTGGGCGTGCGCTCGAAGAAGGACATGGGCGAGCGCAGCACGTCGTACAGCATGGTCTGGTGGAGGTAGCGCGAGGCCAGGATGCCCCCGATGGACACTGAGATGGAGTAGCACAGGACGGCCACGCCTGCCGGAGGAGAGAGGGCATTGTGAAGTTCCGGGAGGGGAGAGGACAGTGCTACAGTCAGCCCCAAGACGAGGTGCAATGGGATTATTGTTAAAAGCCTTCATCGGAATTAAAATCCATTTTAATCCGCTTGAACGAGAGTTGCACTTTTTTTTTTTTTTTTTTAAAGGAGGGATATCATTTGCTTTTTCAGCAATTTTATATAATTACCTCGTGTCTATAAAATAAATCTTTTACGTTTTTTTCAGTAAAAATCATTTAGTTATAGCCTTAGCTATTCACTTCCCAGTGTTTGTTTCCCACCAACAAGAAAATTGGTATTTTTACATAAACAGCTTCTATGCTAATGAGCTACTGCTCTGATTGGCTGGCCATTCTGGAAGGCCCGCCCTCCTCTTAGCACTGATTGGTCGATTTCAGACAGTCCAGTGTCTACATAGACACTGGAGCAAAATCTGACTGGCTTGTACAAGGGGGTGTGATTTATAGTTGGTGACTGTGGGGAAATGGCATAGTAATTTGATTCAATTTTTTTTACTGTGATTACTTCACACCTCCAAGTACCAAAATCACCATAAATACTAAGAATTGCCACATCCTAGGATACCCCCCCTTTAACCTGGATAATACTGAAATTCCAATCACAAATTGATAGTCAAAATCTTCAGGTGTTTTCTTCAAAAGGGATACTTTTCAGTTCAAGTTCCACAAAGTGATATGTCCACTTTCAGTGCATAGTTAACCCTCCCACTTCCACCCCCCCATCTCCCTCCTCACCCTGCGACAGGCCCAGAGCGCCGTACACCGCCAGTCTCATCTGCCTGTTGGGCTGGGTGCCGTTTATCACGGGGTCGTCGGTCCACAAGCTGAGCCAGTAGTTGGAGAAGAGGGAGGCCGTGTGATGGGCGACGAAGAGCAGCAGGCTGATGCAGGACAACACCACTCCGATGGCCTTCATGTACTCCCAGAACACTGACAGCTTTACCTGGGAGGGGGGAGGGGAGAAGAGGGAAGTGTCAGGATGTATATGTATAGAGCTATACTGTCTAGACAAAAAAACACATGAAAACAAAGGAAAAGACAAACACACAGCACAAAAAAACACATGCAATTTGTATTCAAATCAAAGTAAATACATGAAAGTAAAACATGTGATCATGAAAAGCCTCGACCTACCCGTCCAGTGTTGGCTTTGTCGGCCTCCGTCAGCTTGCCGACCTCGTTGTTCTTGGCCTTCTTGCCCAGCACCTCTCCCTCCTCGCCCCGCTGAGACCGCTTGACCGCGCTGCTGCTGTTCTGGACTCCCGGACTGCTGCTTTAGTCATGTAAAAATGGAAATATAAAAAATAAAACACTCTAGAAATAGAGGTTGGAGAAGTAGAGGTCTTAGCTTTTTTTTTCACTAAGCACACATAGTTTCACTCACCCAATAAGAGCAGCTGGACCGCCATTCTCTAGTCCTTTCTTTGGCATTGAATCTAAACACGAGGAGACCAAAAAAACTGAAGTCAGACCAGTGCTTACTAGAGAATACCCATATCCATACACATGATCTGCAAACAATGCAGCGGACCACTGACATTCTACCATGACTCCCAAGAGACTTCATCTCTGTTGTCTCAGTGTTTTTTAGACAAGACCATGCTCATTTCCACTAGTTAAGTGTCAAGCGTTATAACATCATATTCAAATTTAAGGTTTTTTTTAATGCTTAAGGGAATAGTTCACCCAAAAATGAAAATTCTGTCATCATCTACTCACCCTCATGCCAAATGAAACAGGTGAAATTTGTTAGTCCATATAACACACAGGGAGGTTGCCAGCACAACTTGGTAGCAGCCTTCTCCAAAACAACTGAAGTCAATGGGGACCTGTTCTTTAGAGTTCCAAAACAAAAACAGCCAAACAATCACACTGTGAATAGAAAGACCTATACACCATTATTTGTTGCAAATCAATCAGCTGTAGTTAAGATTGGCACTAAATGATGGTGTAAATATACTGTAGGTCTTTTTGGAACTCTGAAGAACTGGTCCCCACTGACTTCAGTTGTTTTGGAGAAGGCTGCTATGGAGTTGTGCTGGCAGCCTCCCTGTGTGTTATATGGACAAACTTCACCTGTGTTTCAACTGGCATGAGGGGGAGGAGATGATGACACAATTTTCATTTTTGGTTGAACTATTCCTTTAACACCAAACCCATATAATATATGCCAAACCACAGCATGGGAAGCTCTAGGAAACCACTTTGACGTAGCCAACAGTTTGGGAGTCAGTAAGGAGCTTGGCTTGCTTCTCAACCCAACCCACTCTCTGAGCAGATTCAATTCATTTGTCTTCAGTTATTTACCAAACAATAAGTCATACTGCTCCAGCTCGGAGAAAATAATTGGGCCAAATGATAGCTCACATCTCTCCTTACTTGGCTACTGCAAAGTAGAATGGAACCTCAGACAGTAGCACCATGACGACCGCCCAGCTTAGCCATGAGGACAGAGAGTGGTGCCAGGTATCACACTGAGCCCGTTTGAGATTGCCTTATTAAGTGAAGCTGACATGCAAACACATGCTGCGCAGGGCTGTGTTTGCTGAGTCCAAATAGTAACAACTTTCGGTAACACTTTACAATAAGGGTCACTAAGTTAAGGGTTAGTTAATGCTTAGTAAGCATTAACTAACCCTTAATTAACAGTTAACTAATGTGTTTGGTAATCATTTACTAATGGTGTTCATGTTGACTAAGGTATTAATTTATACATTTAGTCATCTTTATAAACTATTAAATAATTTATAAATGAATACCTTAGTTAACATGAACACCATTAGTAAATTACACATTAGTCAACTGTTAACTAAGGGTTAGTTAATGCTTATTAAGCATTAACTAACCCTTATTAAGCATTAACTAACCCTTAACTTAGTGACCCTTATTGTAAAGTGTTACCCAACTTTCCTTGTCTTATATCTCTTTAAGAACACAGGGACATTGGCCTACTGGTCCTGAGAAGGTGCCTTGAAGAAAACTGTCTACCAAATCAAGTATGTTGTAGCGTGTTCCTTCATTAGAAAAAATATTAACAGATTATTCTTTTGATTATTAAACACAGACAGTATGTCTCACAGGTTAGATGTGTCTCTTCAAATAGGACTTGAGGAGCGGTGAGGTGGAAGGTAGTGCCAAAGGGAACAAGACAAGGAAAGGTTTCTTCTATAAAAAGGAATGGGATGTAGCCAACTGGTTTCATGCTACTTCAAATCCTCTATTGGACCAATAACACAAGCACTACTCAAACCTTCGGATTTTCCCTTCTCTTCCTCCTCATCCCTTCCCTCTTCTAAAGGACGGGCAGACAAGTGAAATACAAAAAAAAAAAAAAGAGGGTCGGACAAAGAGAAAGAGACAGATGGAGCGACATAAACACAGACACTGATAAAATCATAACAGAGAATGGTGAGAGCAGGGGGAAGAAAGTGACAAGACTTCAAGTATGTTTCAAAGCTCAGATCTGGACCAATGACAATTAATTAGAGATGAACTTTAGTTACAGAAACATCATTGCATAGTACTGCTAACAGTTCTGGACCGGAGAACATGTTCCTGTCTTGTAGAGTAATTATGCTTAGGTTTTTGGTGACTTTTCTGTATTTTTGTGGGCATCACAAATTATTATAACTATTTTATAGTACGTGGTAGAATGTGTTGATTTATATCAAGCCGAATAAGGCAATTCTTCGAAATTAATTCGGCCATTTTTGGGTTTTTTTTATTTTCCTCTGCAAATCAGATTAATAATTATTCTCTGACCCTTAGGTTAAAAATTTCTCACTTGTTAGTTATCGACTAGTGCTCTAAATACATATTTCCTTGTAATTTGACATACAGTATTTAATTAGAATCATTTTTAGCATTCAAGCAGCACAATGTTACGTTAATCATACTAGTTATATTCACTGTTTAAACTTGTTTAAGCATGCAGTATAGTGCAACATGTCTATATCTGTATGTCTGATTTATGCACTGTGCAAATTGTCATTCTGTGTCTCCATAGAACCATACCTACACATACTCATCTATATCATCCAAACTGTGTCTGGTGTTGCTTCTTAAAGCTGAGGTAGGCAATGTATTTTAGAACAATTTTGGTAATATTTGTTGAAATTCTCTTTACATCCTGGCAACTATCAATAAATCAAATGCTCTGAGAAAAATATCCGGTCTCTGTGACTGTCCCAGGCCCTGTAATCAGCCACTCCAGAATCTTAGGGTGCCTGAATCTTAACCAATCAGGTTAAAAAACATTCTTCTATTGAGGTTCATTGAGGTTGTGTTACATTGGTATGAAGGTATAGGTGATGAAAAAAAATAGACATGTAATGGAGAGGTTTGCAGGCATCTGGGAGAACTGGATTGAGTACATTAGGCTATTGAGACCAGACTTTGTGTAGGGATGACAAACTAAGACTGAGTAGAGGCCCAGGCGGCCTATTGTTCTTGTACATGTTCCTTCTTTCTTTCGATTAAAACTGCCTTCCCAGGAATGAATATTACTCACTACTCACTATAATATCTTATAGTGAGTGAAAATGTCTGAATATTTAGATTTCTTTTGTCTTGTAAATAATTGCAGTCATGGGGATATTTGACCATCAGTATCTTGCTTATAGTGTATCCAAACTTAGTAAAAATATTTTTGAAAACAATCACATTCTGCCCAGAAGAACAACATTAATGAGTAGAATTTAATCTTAAGAATTAAGATTTAAACAACTAATTAGAATTTATGAAAGTCCTTATGTTCTTATGCTCTAAACCATGGCGGTTAGTTTCCAAACTGTTGTTCAGAATGCTTATCAACCTTAAGGGTAACCTTCTTCTGAAATGGCTTTTTCAGTTCATGGCCTGCTTATGGTCCTATAGCCAGCTACTGTAAAATTGAATCTTTAATTTTCATGGATTTTGTTTTCTTCCTCCTTCCATGTTTATTTTTTTCTCCTACCATTTTTAACTCATAACTAAACAACTAACCTATTCCTAGCCACTATTGCTGCTAGCACCTATAATCTGAATCCAGTTCTGAAACCTTATTTGTTAATATTATTTAAAAAAATTTCCACCAAAAGTGTTTGAACCTCAGAGATTTTCAGGCGTACACATGCCAAACATTGAACTTTAGTCTGACTGAGAGAACATTAAAGAAGAAAAAAAATGGGACATAACCAAGATGATGTTATATATGGTGGTGTATAGGATCACAGAAAAAAACAGCTGTGAACAATGGTAAGGTTATCCTGAAAGTGATGATGATGATGATGATTGCGATGGTAAAAAATGATTAAACTGGTGACAATACGAGGACTAGCTTCACGGCACAAAGCAAAGTTTACAATTCCAATGGCGAAGATAATGATGGTGACAGTGAATCCACTGGGCTGAGGTGAACTTAGTGCATATAGTTATACGAAGTGTAGTGTGTGTGTGTGTGTGTGTCTCACTGGTGTCGTTGTCGCCCTGGTCAGCGTTGGCGTAGGTGCGCAGGAACTCGGCAAAGGCTCCGTCTCTGGCCATCAGCTCCAGGTAGGAGCCCATCTCTGTGATCTCTCCCTCCACCATCACCAGGATCAGGTCAACCTGGGGCAGGTAGCTCAGCCCATGGGTCACCAGCACACGAGTCTGGACACACACACACACACACACACATACACACTGGTGGATATATGCTTAAAATATTAAGTGCGGAGCAGGCATCAAACACTTTTGCCATCAGTATATCATCACCACATTCATTTTGAAACATCAGTATAGTTACTGTAAATAGCTTTATGGCAAAAAAAACTGTGCATTCACACTGCAAGCAATTTGGTTGATGGGCCACTCTATTCTGACCAAATGTGGTTGGGGCTCTGACCGCATCTATGTAGTGGTCTCATGCAGATGCAAATTTTGTGCAAGAAAAATAAGGTATGTATTCATACAAATCATGTATCTTTAACTGCTTTGTTATTTCAGAATGGAATTATCTAATGGTATCATCATTGTATATGCACATGTTTTATGTATCAAAACAGAGGGAGAATTCTATTTAGGTATACCATGGGTAATAGATGATAAGAAGGCAGTTTTATGCAGCTTCTCATTACTATCAATGTCATTACTGTCAATTAGAGGGGAGGGGACCCTTTTCTCTGTGGCAGACCCACTTTGTGATTTAGGCTAATAAGACGGATGGAGTTGCACACATCTGCATAGTGCTTCTTAAAAAAAACAACAGAAATAGTATGACAATTAGCAATAGGCTACAAATTTAAAATGTGGAAAAATAAGACCTCAGTTCAAACATAAAATTATCTTCCAATAGCCTATTTAGCATGGGTGACCATAAGATCATACCGTGTCCTTGAGCAGCCCCTGTGAGCTGATGACCTTGTCGAAGATTTGTTTTCCCACGTGGGCGTCGACTGCAGACAGCGGGTCGTCCAGCAGGTAGACGGCGCAGTTACAGTAGACCGCCCTGGCCAGGCTCACCCTCTGCTTCTGACCTCCAGACAGATTCACTCCCTTTATAGAGAGAGAGAGAGAGAGGGGAGAGAGACAAAGTGAGAGAGAGATATAGACAAGGTACAGCATCATCACCATCTTGTTTTTGCTGTCACATGCAACATTAAGTATTCAGTTATTTTTTAAGTTTTCAATATACTGCCAACTCATAATGCCACCTATAAAAATTCCTACTCCTATTTTACTCTGCTAATAAACTGTGACTGTGTGTGTTGATACCTTCTCCCCAATCTCTGTATTGTCTCCAGCAGGCAGGATCTCCAGGTCGGGCAGCAGGGTACAGGCCTCCACCACACGGTGATACCAGCTCTCCTTCCTCTCCTGACCAAACACAATGTTGTCCTTCAGGGTGGCATTCTGGATCCAGGCCTGCTGGGGAACGTAGGCCACCGAACCCTACAGGGGGAACACAGACCAACATGCACAATCGGATTTTAGTGGATCCAATCTTAAAGCAAGTCTTATTTTCAGTTTTTGTTATTTTTCTCCTCTAGGGTTGGGTATCATTAGGATTTTACCGATTTATCCGGTGCCAGCAATAGCAAAGTATATTCCTCAAGGATCCAAAACTCAACACCAAACAAAAACAGCTGGAAAGTGGGTCTTCTAGCAGGAAAATCTTTCATGGTAAAGGGTTCAATATGCGGTGTGGTGCGCGAGTTGTGTGAGTGAGCACCTTGACGGCTACGGTTCCTTCCAGCTTCTCCATTTCTCCAAGCAGGGCAGAGAGCAGAGAAGACTTCCCTGAACCAACATGTCCGACCACAGCCACCAGAGAGCCCTCTGGGATGCAAACGTTCAGCCTGCAGACAGACACAGTGGGTTCACTTCTTTATTTGAATTTGTAGTAGGCTTGTAACAGCATCAATAGGCATGATAGTGCCTATTGGATGTAAATTAGGGCTGCCCCCTAATAGTCGACCAAATGTTAGTCGATGAGAAGAGTCTTAGTCGACCAAGTTTTCATTGGTCAGTTAGTCGCAGGAAAAAAAAATTTAAAATTAGTAAATAAGTAGTAAATATCCGACCGCGAGGTCCGACAGACAAATTAGGTTAACTATAATTTAACAATCAATAATTTCAAATGATTAAATGATTAAATTATTATTTCAAACAAACATTCCAAATAATAATTATAATGAAATGAATCTACTACAAATTTATCTTTCTTTATCTGTCCATTGTTCACACTAAATCTTCCATCATTTGTCAAACAAGCACATGGCTAATTATTATGCAGAATGATAATTATGCTTAGTGCGTGTGCTTAGATTTTAAAGGCTCATTATTATGGTTTTGTATTTCTCTGTAATGTAGCACAGTGTTAACATGATAAAAGAATGTTATAAGTAATGTTACTGATAACATTCTTTCTCAGCCCTGAAACCCACGCCCTGGAACTCAAGTCTGATGCCCCAAAAAATATATATTTAAATAATTAAATTAATATCATAAACGTGCAACAACTAGTCGACTAATGGCTTGAACTAACGACTACTAGTCAACTAGGAAAATCTTTGGTTGGGGGCAGCCCTAATGTAAATAAGACTGTTTTTCTGGAGACACACGTACACAGACACAGTACTACTATCCTTGTCAGGTCACTCACTTAAACATCTTATCCTAACCATAACTACTGTAATCTTTTCTGTTGTACCTCTTGGGCTGGCAAAATGCCAGCCCAAGAGGCCACTATTACGGGTTTAATTGTCATGAGAAAACATGGAACACACACACACACACACACACACAACTTACCTCTTGAGTGTTGGCGATTCAGTTCTAGACCAGCTGAAAACTCCATCCAGAATGGAGATACTGTTTGGCGCTGGGAGGAAGACAAAGAGGGAGGGCAGTGGGGGGGGGGGTCAGAAGAAAAAACATGAGACAGATTGAAGAAAATACCATTGACACAGGCTCGCATAGCGAAGAGAAAGCGAAGTCTGCATTTCTGAGTGGACGGGTGAGGAGAAAGAGTGAGAGAGGAGAAAAGTAAAGACGAATAAGGGAAGAAGACTCACAGCCTGCTATCGCCCCCCGCTCAACACTGTCCTCCTGCAGCTCCTCGTGTGACAGAAACACTCTCAGACGCTTCATGGACACACTAGCCTACAGACAGACAGACAACAGATGGAGGGAGAAAACCCCAGAGACCAGGAGTGGGAAGTTGAGAGGGAAACTGACACCTCATGTGGATTAAAGCATTCGAGTAAAAATCTCATCAGCTTAAATCAAATGACTGGAAAATGACAGGCACTCTTGGGAGCTACAGTGAAAAGGGTTAAGAGGGTTAAAGCTAACTTCATCACTTTATGAATAGCTGATACAATATTTACATTGTGTGTAATTTACCAAGTCTAGATCAGTGATTCTCAACCTTTTTCATATCAAGGACCCCTGATTTAGTCCACCTTAGGGCCATGGACCCCCATTTGATGAGATTTTGTCTCCAAATCTGAGATTGTCTTTATTGTTAGATATGATTTTATCCAGAATTCCATGACTATATGTATTGCAGGTAGAGAGATAACAGTGAAACTATGATGAAAATGGTCATTCTTCTACATTCTCTAATTGTGTTAACTTCTTGTAAATGAAATAATGCTGAAGTTTAACAACTCAGAAATTTGCTGGGGACCCTCTGGAACCCCCTGAAGGACCCCTGGTGGTCCCCGGACCCCACGTTGAGAACCACTGGTCTAGATGTTTTTCATTAGATTGAAAGTTGGGAGTGCAGGGAAATTAATCCTAGTAATTTTGGCTTATCATGTTTACACAGAATTTGAAGCTGCATTAGTGGCCAGCTCTATGTGTTGTGCTGCTTGTTAGTAGTCTATCTGTCTCTGTCTAGTAAAGATTCAGTTGTACCCAATGCTACAGTTCCCTGGGTTTGACTCATAATATATTGATCAAAGCCAGGATATATTCAGTACCAAAATGACATCACCTCTTACAAGATATAGTCTTGATCTTCGTAATAATTGCTCTGCTTAAAAAAAACCTAACCTCGCATACTTTATTTCTATTTGTTATTAGACACAGAAAAACAGGGGCCTGGTACACCAACCTGCACCATGCTGCTGATGACCATGGGCAGCATGTTGAGAGGGAACCGCAGGATATTGAAGAGCGCCAGGGACACGAAGGCCTTCTGGGCGTCCAGCACGTTGTGCTCGTCGACCAGCACATAGACGGTGAATGTGGACAGGGCAACCTGCAAGTAAGAGCGAGAGAAATATTTGAGGTGGTGAAGGTTTCCCACAATATTACTGAACGATAGACTGATGTATGAACTAGGTACTATGTATTAAGCTGTATGAAGAAAAATAGCCCAATGTGATACTAACAACATCAAGCTATGTCTTCAGTTGCCTCTGAATTTTGTAAACAAGGAACTGTGAACAGAGCAACAAGGTGATGATCCTTTTACTGTACACTACCTGACTAGTCTGATTGCATGTACTATGTTTTTCATCATTGTAAAGCCATTTTGATCTAAATGCTTATGCTTAAATGCTTAGAATTTGTAGATAAAAATAATGAAGTTGATGCCTTATGTATGAATTTCTTTCCGAAGCGGCTACTTTAAAACTCTAAAATATAAGATAGTTTGGATTTGTTTAACACTTTTTTGGCCACTGCATAATTCCACTTGTGTCATTTCATAGATGCATTTACGATTATTCTAAAATATGGAAAATTGTTAAAATAAAGAAAAATGTGGTGTGTCCAAACATTTGACTGGTAGTGTACAGTAGGGCTGAACGATTCTGAAAAAATATCTAATTGCGATTATTTTGACTGATATTGCAATTGCGATATGATTTGCGATATTAGAGGGAATGATAATTTTTACATCATTATTCGCATTTTCATTGAAAAACGTATTAAAATGATTATGGTGTGATTTTTGCGGGGATCTGTACCAAACAAAGATGTTTTCTTAAGTCTGTGGAATATGATGTGTAGGCCAGGACATCTCTGCAGCACCACAATATTTACTTTAAAATGGTATTTCGCCTTTAACAAATATTGCGCCTCCTGCGATTTGAAAATTGCAGTAGGCCATATTGCGATTTCGATAAAATTTCGATTAATTGTTCAGCCCTAGTGTACATCTTGACATTTTTGCATTTCAATAGTATTTCATGCGTGATTGTCCCTCCTCCTCTGCTGGACTCACCAGGAAGGGGGCACAGACCCAGGTGAAGGTGGACACGGCACCCAGGTAGGCCGTCTTCTTCAGGACCCGCAGCTCACTCTCGCGGATGGCTGACACCTTGTCCTTGAAGGCCAGCTCCCAGGCGTACAGCTTCAGCACCTTGATGCCATTCAGCACCTCGTTCATCAGCTTGATACGGTTGTCCTTACTCTTCATCTGAGCCACCTGCTCAACGCACACACACACACACATACACAAACGCACACAGAAACAAACAATCCACACAATGTTAAGAATTGGCATATGGCCAACCGTGTGTTCACACTTGTTGGCCACTTGCAAACAGAGCTTTTCTTCAAAAAGTAACCGTTCATCTATTAACTACCAATTGGCAAATGATGGTTTTTATAATTCAAACCTTCTTGAATGTTTGACAATGCACTCATCTGTGATATATATGAAAATAGGGATGCACCGATACGGAACTTTTGGGCCAATACCGATAGCCGATTTTTCCAAACACCACAATCGGCCGATACCGATAGCCTGCCGATATTTTGTTTTATATTGACCCATTTGTGCCCTGCCAAAATAATCTATATTCTACCCTTCATTATACTTTGCAATGAATATAGATTTAAGGATCAGCTTTTATTGTAAAACTTTCACAAAAATGCCCTTTTTGAAATTGAACTAAATAAATAGATAGCAAATGAACATATAGATTTAAGGAACATCTTTTATTGTAACATTCTTTCACATAACCAAAAATGCCTTTTTTTTATTAAAATAAACAAATAACATATTGTTACCTCACGCTTATAGGCTGTCCTTCCATTCAGACATTCAGTCTTTGGAACAGATTAGTGACGCAATATATGTTAATGAGTATCGGACACTGCCATCGGTGGATTTAATCTTATTGGCCGATGAGCCGATTGTAGTCAACAATGCAAAAATCGGCCATTTCCGATATTCAACCGATGTATCTGTGCATCACTTATATGAAAATAAGAAGCATTGATTATCAAGTTTTGTATGGCTTTAGGAGAAGAATAGTTTTTGTGATTGTGTTTGTCTGTACAGATGTCCCCACCTGGTAGGTTTTGGTTTTCATAGCAATGACGCCGTTGATTGGCACCATCAGAATCATCACGGCTACTCCGGCCAGCACAGACGGACCCAGGGTCTGCACACCAGCAGAAAAACACAGCGAGAAGCCATAAAGACCATCACTATTAGTACAGGCTTACAGTATAATAAGACTTACCAAGGCGTGGGCAGTGCTAAAAGGAAATCGTAGAGAAACTTGAGAAGCTTTTCTTCATTAGTCTGACAAGTGCAGGGAAACAAAGTAGGTTTTCACAATCAAAAAATACTGGAAAACCCAGTCCTGAAAGGATGAAAGGATGAAAGGATGAAAGAACTGGCTACTTGGCTACGGTAGCAAGTAAGATAAATTTCTCTGGCATTCTCTGGCATACTCTGGCACAAAGTATCTCAAACTGTTTCTGAGGTAAGCTGCTCTTTCCCTGAAAAATCCTGCCATCTACAAGGCCTCTCCATGTGTAATGGCACTTGACCACAATGACTCCTGCTCAGACTGCCAAGAATCTTGGTGTTAATGTAGACAACAGACTGTCATGCTAAACCTACATACTAGAAAGCATATGTGTAACTTATAGGAACTCCTTGGTGTTTTGTAGTCAACAACAGTAATTTCTTCACCAGCCACCTGCCTCACTATGGGGAAGAATTTTATTTATTTGTTCTTCAAAGAACCTAAAAAGGGGCTTCTCCACATGTTTGTGGTCCTCACTGTAAAGCTAGTTAACAAGTGAAGTTGAAGCTTGCCATAGACTTGGACTTGAAGGACTCCTTAATTAACTATAGTGCTAACTATCGTGCAGTGTCCAAGACTTCCCTGCTGGTCATGATCCAAAATCTACCTGCTCCAAAGGAGAATTCACTGTGCGGATCAAAATCTAATTTTGTTGTAAATTATTATAAATAAGTTTCATTTCAGCATCTTTCTTTGGTCAATCTGAAACACTAGTCAACACCACGTGGACTATGGAGCAGTGTTTCAGTATGAAATACTGGTCCACATCCTGACTCCAGTAAGAACGGCAGAATCCCTTCCCATTTTCTGTTATAGGCTGAGAACTCATCTCCCCACAACCTCCTCTTCCCACTGAATCATATCCCCTCTGCCATGTCTTCCCATACCAAATTTTCTCCCTACCACTTACAAGAATGTTGTCAGGGCACTAGGGCACTGACCTTTGCACTCCTTACTGTTGGTTGCTTGTTGTGATGGTGATCTTGGATTTTAAAAAAAGGTAGAAGCCTACCTGCCAGAGAAAGTAGAGGGCCAGCACCACCTGCAGGGGGGCAGACCATATCATGTTGATATAGGTGATGAGGTCCATGAAGCGCTGGGCGTCCACTGACATCAGGTTGACGATCTCACCCACTGTGGAGGTGCGCCGTGCTGCATTGCTAATTACCAGCGCCTGAAAATGGAGGTCAAGTAGATGGAACAGAGAGGTAAAAATCACATAAAGGTTACACAGGTCCAAATGAGATTCATACGCAAACTAGTTAAAGCATCTGTCTTTGAAACAAAGCTAATTAGAAACTTTGCTCACACAATGTGACAAGTGTCTGTTCAGGAAATATAACCAACTAAAACATATGGCTGGAAGCAAGACAAACAATTATAGTTTGTACTCAGGATATTGTGATGGGCAAGTCAACAGACAGAAATTCAAAATGTCTTAGTATCACCTAAAGCTCGGGGGATTGTGGTTTTGAATCAGACTTTATCGGCTGTCATTTACTCTCTTTTGTATCTGGATCTCTGTACCTTCCTGTAGACCGCTCCAATGATGGCGGTACGCAGGCGCATGCCGGTGACAAAGCAGACATGGAAGTACTTCTGCAGGATGAGCGTCTGCAGGCAAGTGCAAACGAAGAGCAGAGCTGTGTAGAAGTAGCCCTGCCAGGAGGGGGCGCTGGAGTTATTGACAAAGCGGATCAGCAGCCTGGATGGGATCAAGAGGAAGAGGTCAACATAACGGACAATGCTGAGATTGAGATGGGATTAGAAGCCAAATCATTATTCCTCTGCTCTCCTGAAAGGATTTCAAAGCTGACTGTGTTGACAATTTCATCACTTATTTCACGGTAGAGCGCTGCCCATTAAACAAACCAATCTGTGCGTAACGAGCGCACATGGTGAGGCCATGTCACTCTTTCCAACTTTCTACCCCCCCCCCCCAAAAAAAGGAAAGACTACAACAAGCATGTAAATGTACCACATTAAGATCCCTATTGCTAAAACAAGAAAAACACAGGGCACCTCACCTAAGGATCTCAGGCCCGACAAACATGAGGATGTCCTGGATGATCTTATAGAGAGACGAGATGAGGAAGTAGGGTCCGAAGGTCAGGCACAGTGCCCAGAAAAGGGAGGGCTCCCCTGTCTTCTGAGGGGCTTTTACAATCAAGATCTCCGACTCCTCCACAGGTCTGCCTTCTTTACTCTCACTGCGCGATGCCCGCTTAGGGGAGTACATAGTCTTCTCTTCTGGCCTAGGACAAGGGAATTAAAGGAGTAGCAGGTGGTGTGAATTGGGAATTCATTATAAACATTCTACATATACCTGCCAAAATAAAAGAAACACCAAGGTGTAGTGTCATCATGGGGTGCTGAGCCACCAGCACAGCGTCAATGCGTCTTGAACTTTGGCATAGATTTTACAAGTGTCTGGAAATCTACTGGATGGATAGAACATGCTGTCTTAGGCACTGTTCCAGAACCCCTTATAAGATCTGGTGAGTGGAAGAGTGATGCTGTATGGTTTGCATTGCTTTCATGTTCATCAACCCATTCAGTGACCACTGGTGCACTGAGGCATTTTGTCCTGGAGGACTTCACTTCCATCAAGATAGAGATCTTTACCTCCGCCAAGGAGGTTATGTTTTCGGTGCCGTTTGTTTGTTTGTCTGTTTGTCAGCAGGATTACTGAAAAACTACTGGGCCGATTTTCATGAAACTTGGTGGAAGGGTGTAGCATGGGCCAAGGAAGAACACATTAAATTTTGGAGCGGATCCGGATCCGACTCACGACATTTGCATATCATAGCAGACTGGACTATTGGCCTTGGCCAGTGCCCTTCTAGTTCATAATAGGATGAACGTAGTAACTCAGAATGGCTTCATATTTTGCATTTATCTTGCCCTCTAAAGGGGTACAGTGGATGTAAACCATGCAAGGAAAATAATAATACTACAACATTTTATTTGTATAGCACTTTTTCAAGATACCCAAATTATAATGTGTCAAAGGAAAGGAAAGCCTTCTTTTACCCCTGTATATGAATGTTTTTCCAGCAGGGGTGGTTTCTCTCATGATGCACTGTCCCACCACTGACTGAATGTACAGAAAGTTACCAATGCTGCACATTCCTATTTCCTTCTAGCAGCCAATCCCTGCCATGCCTGGTTCCTGACCTTTTGACCTTTTGGCACTCTGCGTTCCAGCGACGCACAAGGTGGGGAACCACCCTCTGGGAGCGATCCTCGGCATTCAGAGACCATAGGTCCTTCTCCTCCAGTGGGCGCCTGTAGCCCGTCACCATCAGCCTGGCAGAGGCAGAAAGACGAGAAGGGGGGGTGGAGGAAGAAGGGAAAAGCAGAAAAGTCAAATTGTATAGAAAGAAAGAGAAGAGAGACAGAATTTGAGAGAGTAATGGTGAGGATTGGCAGGCAAAAAAGGATATAAGCAAGAGAGTACATAAAGGAGCCAGACAGAGCACTCTATGGTCAAGAGACAATCAACATTTACAAATATCCCCATCACATTTTAGCATGGTACATGGTGAGGCAGTGGCCAGTTGAAAATCTGCTTACCTGGTGATCCACCAGAAGCTTATTCTAGAGAGGAAGGAAGCTCCTGCCTCAGGACAGGGATTCTGCAGAGTCAACACAATTACATCCAGTTAGACCCAAAGCAAAGAGAAATTACAAGTGCTGACATAACTGGCCTGGATTCTGCTGCCTAACAACTCGATTTTGATTCATACGGTTATGTTTTGATTATATCAGTTCTCATTGCATCACAATTATGCATTTGATTCAGTTCAATACTGTCATTTATGTTTAAATTACTTCAATGAGATTCCCTTTCATTTTATGAATGGGGAATGTACAGCGAGTTTGGTGTACAATACATTTCGCAGCTTCTTACAAAAGACACTCATTATTTCAAATGAAATATTGATTTAAAATAATTTCATTACAATCTAGGGCTGCACGATACAGGCTACACAAATACTCACATTGCTATTATTTTGCTGAATATTACAATTGCGCTATGAATTGCACAACCACTTACTATGATTACGGCACAAGGACATGTAAACACACGCGTGTGCTCATAAAAATAGTTTGTAGTCCTACACCCCACGGGCATTCTCTAAACCAAACAACAATGGAACACACACACAGCATATTCCTACCCCCAGGGTATCTGCGTGTCTCCTGCGTGCATCAGAAAGCCAAACTTAAGGCAGACTCTTTAAAGGAATAGTTCACCCAAAACTGAAAATTCTGTCATTATCTAGGCTACTCACCCTCATGCCAGTTCAAACACAGCTGAAGTTTGTTAGTCCATATAACGCACACAGAGTTGTGCTGTGCCTCCCTAGTGTGTTATATGGACTAACAAACCACCTGTGTTTCAAAGGGTAAAAAATGAGTGACTGACAGAGAATGTTAAAAGACAGATTAAGACAGCAAGAGGAAGAGTGAGGGAGATAGAGTTACAGTGTGGAGGGGAGTCTCACCATGTCTTTGACGGCCTGGGAGAAGAGTGGCGGCTGGTCCGAAAGGCAGGACAGGAACAGGGCGACCAGCAGCAGGGCGTAGTAGGTGTAGAAGGTCGTGTACCTCCACACGCATATCGTCGATGGCTGGAAATACACACATCAAATTTTTACTCCAATTTGCTGGAAAAAGATATTACTCTGCTCAACGTACGTTTGCTGTCATCTTGTCCATTCTGAGGTCAAGTGAAGGACTTGAGAATTATTCATCAATATTATTAAATTAATGTTTGGGGTTCCAAAGAGGACTAAAGCACTCTACACCTTCAAATAAAAATGACTCTAATCCAGCATTGTTCTATAATGGTTGTGAGTAACAAAAAGAGAGATAGCCAAAGAAAAAAAGTGCTTACAAGCCGCCGGTAGAGGGCCAGAAAAGTCTTTAGATTGCTTAATTGAAACATAAGCCACGTGATTTTCATCCTAAAAATCCCAGACCACTGCCCCTCAGACTGACCTGGTCAAGGGCCTGGATGATCTTGGACCTGAAGGTGACCGTGGCGCACAGCAGGGCCAGCAGCCAGAAGTTCAGCATCACCCCGGACGACTGGACCCCTTTCATACGCTCGTACTGGGTCAGCAGGGTGGCCAGCAACTGGGACACACACACAAACACGCACAGGTCAAGAGAGGCACCTGCAAAGCATACAAAAACACTCACAACACACATTTGTCTGTCAGAACAAGCATTTTTCCACCTCAGTCTAACAAATAGAAATGGGTCAGTATACTGGTTTTACTACAAAAGAACACTTCTGACAACTCTGTCTCAATTTGTGTGCCATTTGGGATACTGGGTTTTGAACTGGCCAATCACAAGAGGCAAAAGTCAGCCCAGGAAGACAGTATCACACTGTAAATTCTTTTCATGATTTGGATAGTAAGGCTCTCTACTATGGTGCTCCAGGTTACATCAAATTAATTGGTTGTCAGCAAAACAATATGGTACTTACTAGCTGGATACTGCACATAGATATTTATTGAGATCTTGGATAGACATGTATAACCCCTTTTTCTGAAAGTGTATCACTTGCTCTTTTGTCTGTCAACCACTGACAACAAAGAGGCAGTAATGGTTTTAGTGATGAAATTCTGACACTTAATCCAGTGAAAACGTAAATAAGGCAATAAACATACGAAAGTGGAGTTCAACCCATCTTCACTTCCTTCAGTTACTAGAACTTCCAGTTAGTCATCCGTTATTACAGAAACTCAGCAGGGATGAAGTTTGAGAAGACCAAAGCCATTTCCGCCATGATAGTTTTTCCACCATTTTGAATTTTATACAAAACCTATTTCTCACCATTTCTCCCACAAAGTTCTAACCTCAATGAAACGTTGTACACAGTATATATGAACTGCATAATTCCTAAACGCTTGATGCAAGAGCAACCAAACTTCAGATACATATTTGGGATGGACCCCAAAGTATGACAGACCACAGGTCAACCTTGCAATAGTAAAAATGTTTTCAAAAATTTCCCCTACAAAGTTAATCCAATCTCCACCAAATTGTACACACAGCATGATTGAGCTGCCTACATCATGCCTCTTTTGCAGATATTTGATACTAGTAACTGTTTGGCCTTGATGCATGAATAAATGATGATCATGATTGATGATGATGATGGAGGGGAGGCAGGTTTTAATTCTCTCACTACTTATGCAAAAAAATTACTCCAAACTTCACACACAGCATATTTCAACCTACATCAACTTTGTATCACAGAATTTCTTATATTCACAGAATAACACACCTCCAGTGCTTCTCGTGCTGTATGTACAATCTTTTCTGCTGTTACTCACTCCACACCAAAGACAGGTGTTCCGTTTCTCATTAAGAAACCCTGTATAAATAAAAAAAGGTAAAATCTCACCATGGTGATGCCGAGTAATGTTGGACTGACCAGGTACACGGGCGCAGGGGCACTGCTGCCCTGGTTTCTTTCCCAGAAAGAATAGAAAACATCTGCCCAGCAGATAATCCACAGGAGAAAGCCAACAGCCTGTGGGAGAGAAGAATAGCAGCCATCTTTCAAATTAACAAGATAGACAGACACAAATTGACAAAAAAAACTCCACTCTGGCCCTCAGGCAAATCAAGCAAATTTCAAAAAGTCCTTTAATAATCAAAGGTCACGCCACTCACGGTTTTGGCTTTGTTGAGGTGGCTCATGCATATGTAGCCACGGTTGTGGCTACGGAGGTAGATGAAGTAGATTGGGGCACACAGCCAGAGGTAGAGGCAGGGCAGCCATACCAGAACAGTGTTCTGGAAGCACTGGGTCAGGTCTGGGTTGGCTATGTGCCATGTACGGTTCCAAT
The DNA here is from genome assembly GCF_046629955.1 of Centroberyx affinis. Lineage (NCBI taxonomy): Eukaryota > Metazoa > Chordata > Actinopteri > Beryciformes > Berycidae > Centroberyx > Centroberyx affinis. The sequence continues at coordinate 53,866 of NW_027279369.1, forward strand.
CCTGGTCGGGTCCAAGAGACACAGCCGACGACACGAGGGAAGAAACAAGAGAGATGTTATTAAAAGAAACAGCTTTAAGAAAGTATATTATTCACAACATGAATTATGCACAGGGTTAGATGGTAAAGGTTCAATGAATAAGTCCCATAGCACAAAATGACCATAATATGTCTGTGGGGGTTAATAGGGTTGTTGATTAAAACTAAAGACTGCATGATTATGCCTACTTGGCCGGATGCTGAGATTTCTGGCTTTCAAAACTCATGTTCTGGCCCCCAACCCACTGGAGTTTCAAGACACTGAGTCTCCAAATGACAAAGCAGCATTGTTACTGTATTTTACATTGTTATATAGGCTTATTACCTCATCACTAGACATTTCTACCAGATATTTGCCCTAATTAGCAAGTTTATTTGTCTCTTATCTTAAAACGTGACTTTATAATTTATGCCATTTCGCCATCAGCTGTGCCAGATAACACTTATAGTCAACCAGTGAAGCTATCACAGGGAAAAAAAAAAGAACACAGAATGCATGCTTTCATAATAAGGTGTAGAAACTGTCAATATATTGATAATTAAAACTTCAGCATGGGCATTCCAGTGTTAAATACCTTAAATACCTTAAAGACCTGCTTGTTTACAAATCACATGCTGTGACTAGATCGCCCTTTGGCAAAAGGCGGTATAAGCGGTATGACTGGGATTGGGACTAGGATAACCGGTATGACGGCATTACTGTGACAACCCTATCATTTGTTGCCATCAAATCAAAATGTAGGCAAATAATGTTCAACTTCACCTGCAGTGAGATGTGTTACAACTGAGAATGCGCCACACGGTTTGCTTCACGCCCATTTAGCACAGGACATTTTTAATGTTAATTAATTTCCCCAATAGAAAGTGAAAATGAAAATAACTGTAGACCCATCAGAGTATAGGTCAGCAGGACTGGAATGATTTCACACCAAAGAAACCACAACATTTTTAAGACCATCAACAGTGATTGTAAGACTTAAAATGCTCTATTTAACTGTATTCCAGACATTTTAAGGCATCGAGTATAGTTAGTATGATTTATGACAGGGGTTCCCAAATGTTTTCATGTCAAGGACCCCCAGAATAGATGCACAATACACCACAGACCCCCATTTGACGGGATTTTGTCCTAAGGAATCCCCCTTGGGACGATGTTTGTTGTTAGGTGGGGAGATAACAAAAGTGGGTATAGTCAAACTAGGATCCCTATAAATTATGATCAAAACAGTCACCCTAATTAATTAAATACATTCCCTTCTTGTTCAAACTGCCAGGGAATGTCATGAAAGTGAAATTAATCTATTCCTCCTTTTGCTTGGGACCCCCTGCAACCCTCTCAAGGACCCCTGGTGGTCCCTAGACCTCAGTTTGGGAACCACTGTTTCAAGAATATGTTCACGAACGTGTTAAATGTCCAGTTGCATCCAATCTTGGTGATTAGTTTATATTTTGGTTTTCATGGTGGCCAAGTGCCGAATAACCCCCATGTTAAAACTAAGAGGAATATTGCTTTAAATCGATCGAAACCATTTCACATGTAGGACAATGGTTTCTGCTCCTTTTGTGTCCGAAGAACTGGAGAAATGCCACCTACAAATGAACCAAACCGTAACTACAACCTGAAACCAGATTTTTTTTCCTGTTGGCCTACATTACTCATGTAACCTGTTTGTAGAACAGACAGTCCTTTCTACTTAGAATAGATGGTAAAGGTCTAACACGTAAGAACCCACACAAGGATTTAAAAAAAATGCAAAGAGTCGAGGGGGTGTTGGAGAGTGAACACCTGATTGAATGTGTTATTGTTCAAAGCAGTGGTTCTCAATGTGGGGTCCGGGGACCACCAGGAGTCCTTGAGGGGGTTCCAGGGGGTCCCCAGCAAATTGATGAATTGTTAAACTTCAGCATTATTTCATTTACAAGAAGTTAACACAATTAGAGAATGTAGAAGAATGGCTGTTTTGGTTATAGTTTCACGGTTGTCTCTCTTCCTACAATGCAGATAGTCATGGAATTCTGGACAAAATCATATCTAACAATGAAAATATTCTGAGATCCGAGAGGCAAAATCTCATCAAATGGGGGTCCGTGTCTCTAATGTGGACTAAATTAGGGATCCTTGATATGAAAAAGGTTGAGAATGACTGGTTTAAAGTGTTGGTAGCTTAGTTTACAGTAGTAACACCACACCATCAACAATAACACACTGTGACGGGTATATTAAATGACCTATAACCATTTGAGAGTTACCACAATGATCATGATGAACTTATGTCTTCAGAGTGAGAGAAGCAAGGAGAGAAAATGCAACTGGAAAATGTGATTTATTAACGAGCCTTTTCTTTTTTTACACTGAACAGAAATATGCTACAATTTCAAAGATTATACTGAGTGTATGAGTCGATACGCCATCTAGTGGAGATTTCGTTATTACACGAGGGCACTGCGTGGAACACCGGTGTCATTTGAAGCGCCTGATGCTTGAAGATTTCTAGTTTAGTGGAGCACTTGTTCACCATAGTTCAGTTAGAAGTTGTGTCCATGACACACTATGTCTTTAAAAGGTGGGTTATCAGTTAACAATACATTTATATATACCGTTGACCTGAAAAGCGCTACAATGAATTGGTGTACATGCAGTTAATAAGAATCTAATTGTCATGGTTAAATTCTGTTCCCTTCAACTTTAACAGTATGCTGTTACATCACCACACTGCCATCTTGGTAGGAAAATCATAGGTGCTTGTAATAAATTCACAGGTGATGATAATCAAAAGACAGCCACAGCCAATGAGCTGTGTATATGGTACAGCACCATATAGGTAGGAAATGCATCTGACATCACGGGAATATTATCAATACTTTAAACTAACGGTTCATTCCTTAGCCACGTGAAGTACAGACCCATTTTCGGCATAAAGGATTTAATGGTAGCTATAATAAAATGAGGATAGCTTAACAAGCTAGCAAGGTTAACAAGCTGCTTGTTTTGATAGAAATCCATACACGTGACAGCTAGTCTGTCAACTTCTTCGACAAAATTATAAAAATGACGTGGTAAGTAGAATTGGTCATTTATATCAGTAGTGCTGAATTTAATTAACATGTGGTTGACAAAGTAGTAAGACTGGCAAAGTGACGTTAGCATTTAACGTTACGTGCTGCAACCTGAACACCGACACCGGCAAGTGATATGCCGAGTTGTGTAAGCTAGCCGGCTGCTAAAACGGTGGCCTCGGCAGTGGAAAGTATAGCTTCCCGGCTAGCTAGGTTAGCATTAGCTTTCCATCCGAGAACAACAACAACAATTGTAAGACTTTGAAGATAACGGAAGCGAAAGCAACGTCGGGAGAATAAACTCACCCAAAATGGATCGGAACCGTCCAGACTGCAGAACTTGTCAAACCCCATTCGCCGCGACGCAATGTAACATCAAGTCCTTCTGGAGTGTTTTGGAGCTTAGCTTTGGTTTCATAAACCTTCTGACTGTGACGGCAGAGAGGAAGGTTACCGATAGAGGCCGCTGCAGAGCTAGACCAAGGAGGTTCTATATTAACGAGCTGGACGCGCTTTACCCTATGGCTTTACCAGAGACTTTTATATTGAATCCTGTAGTGGTCCGTTTGCTGCCTTCACATTGTGTGGGAAATGTCGACTTTACCAGCTGAGAGCACAGAGTGGTACATAAGACTGGGAAATTAAATGTGACGTTTAGGGGGCGGAGAGCATGAAAGCCTTAAGAATGAGACTGTATGTCCAGGATGCAACGGTTTACTTGTTGTTATTCAAGGGGAGCACGCGATGTGTGGCATATTTTTTGTATTTATTTTCATTTTCATTTATGATTCATGTTGTCACAAACAAATCGTAGTTTCATCGATAAACAATCAGCAGCATACAAGATATCGTACTGTAGGGCCAATCTGTACAATTTTGAAAATGGCCACATGACGTAATGAGATACATCATATGTCCCTAAGTTTCATAAACAATCATAAGTAAAGTCAAAGATATTGTGTGACAATTAATTAAACAATAATAAATAAACATTGTGGCACCCCCTTTGGACCCTTTGGTTCAGTGGCATCCAAAATGTTGTGCGTGATGGACGGACAGACGGATGAATGGACAGGGACTCATCCATAGTTCCTCATATGGAGTGGGGGGGTTTGTACAAAAAAGGTGGATGAGAGTTGAGGGGGATAGGTAGATCTTACACTCTTGTTCTTGGAGGTTAAAAGGTTATACAATACAGTTTCATTTGTGGCTACTATGTCAAATCTTTGCGCTGTAAGAATGGGCCAGTGGTTGAAATACAGGGAGTTACAGGGCCGACTGAAGCATCTTGTGGGGTTGATGTTTCCTAAAAAGAAGAAAGAACATATCATCAGGTGAATAGGAAGTTAAAGTATGAACGCTACAAACTCGTCCCTGCTACAAATCAAACTCTTCGAGAACGTAAGCAAAAATTCCCCCAAATTTACATGGCCTGAAATATTTGGTTAAGTGGTCAAACCCATCTTAAGGGTGCTATTTAAAGAAGCTCTATTGTAAACTGACTTTCAAACTTTCAAACCTCTTGGTGTGTCTGCAGACTCATACATGTGTATTGAAACACTTAAAACTCTCATTTGAAGGGTGGAATATCAGTGATAAAAAAACTGGTACAAATACTTCTGGCAGCAAGCAAAAAGGCTCTCACGAGGAAGTGGCTAAAATCAGAACCACCCACCATTGATGAGTGGATAGAAATAATATATGAAATATATATTATGGAAAGGTTGTCATTTTCCCTCAAAGTCCAAAAATTGTTTTTTTTCCGGATTTGGACCAAGTAGACTGAGTACATTAAACCTATAAGGTCAGACTTTAGCTGACTTGATAGAATATATGAGTGAGAATATAATGTGATTTATATTATTTTATTACATCTAAGCTCTTTATTAATTTTCTCTTTTTTTCCCCCTTCAACCCTTCATAGTATCTAAGGTGAAAGCTTCCCATGTTCAACTGTAAATAATCAAAGCTAATGTTATAAAAGAAAACCTCTGGAAGAGCTAGGCTGTAAAATGGTTATCAAATGTACTGCAACATTTTTTGTTACATTATGTCACATTATCCAACGCTAATGTCGACTGTTTCTACTTTCTAAGGTTCCTCTATTCCGCATTTCTTTATTAGTTGAGGTGATGTTATGAAGCTGCAATGAAAAAGATAAAAAGCATTCAGTATGTCATAAGCTTTGTGAAGCGAGGATAACACAACGTCCATACCATGATTGCTAGAAAAATTCAGTAATGTGTTAAAATATGTAACAACTTCATCATATGTCATTTCTACTGACATTTTTTCACCCATTTTAAGAACATAATGATTTGTAAATGGTATCCAAAAATCCATTTCATTGTAGCCATAGGTGGGAAAAAATTGGATACTGTATTTTATGTATCTCAATTCTGAAAAGAAAACAAAGAAAACATCAGATTTTTAATGTCGATGCAAGAAAATGTATTCTTGGCCAACTCAGGTAATGCACATGGACATTTGTTTTGTTTTTTTTGTTTGCTTTTTATCTATATTTAACCAGTTTATTCACAACAAGATTAATTTTTTTTTTTTTTATTCTGTCAAGCAGGAAGTGATCAAGAAAGCAGCATCATGGCAAACATAAAAGTCACAAACAACATACAAAAATAGAGTGCAGTCAGATTTTATGTCAGTGCTCCAATAGGCAGTGGACAAGACCCATCATTTCATATGAAACCACTTTTCAACTCTATTTTATCTTATTTGGAACTTTCTTTACCTATCCTCACTCAAAATAAAACATTCTTTTACTCCAGGTTTTATAGCTACATGTTTAATGATGTTCATAAGAATTTCACAGTAAATCCTATTTTTTTTTACACCTTATTCTACAAAATTCTAACCCATGTTGGAACCTATTCTCTCAAAATACAGACCGATTTTACTTCAGAGAACAAACATTTTACAGGAGCAAAAGCTGAAACAAAACATTTCAGACTGTAAAAAAAAAACTGCCTTTAGACCGGTGGAGCGATAACAGTGACAGTGTTAACATGCACAGAGTTTACAGCAGCTCTTTTCTGTGTTCAGGTCATATAAAAGCAGTGGAAAAGTGTTCAGGTCCAGGAGGAGGTTTTTGTGGAGTGATGGCGCCCTCTTGTGGATTGTACTGGCTACAGCATGTGTGCAGATCGGCTGCTTTACTGCAGTTTTATATGCAGTCTTTTGTTGCTCTGCTCTGTCTCTGCCGGGAAAGTAAAGAAGCGGCATATTGAACATGGCCAATGGTTTTGGCCAGTTATCACTCCAGTTCAAGATATCTACAATTGTATTTTGACCTATCTTAGTTTCACACCTATCAAAAAAAAAATCTTTACCTGTAATAAGTCAGAACTAAAGTGAAGATATCCTTCTCTCTGGATAAACCTGGTCAGTTAATTTGTTGGGAAGAGCAGGTGTTCTTAGTATTTTGTACATTCATACAGCCAACTCGCAGTTTGATACACAATACTGGATTCACAGTTTTATATTATACCAATATTTTGAGCAAAATCTGACTGTAAACCATTATGACTAAAAATAAAACATTTTTATTTCTGAGGGAAAACAAAAGTGCAAACCATAAACTGGGTGACTACAGATGTAAAATATCTGTAAAATTAAAGAGTAAAATTTAAAAGGTTGTCAGACCATTCCTATCACTCAGTGCACTTAGTCATCACTCCAGTTCAAGATATCTACAATTGTATTTTGACTAGCCTTATCTTAGTTTCAGATATAAAAAAAAAGATAGATATCTTTAATTATGAGGAATTAAAGATAATTTCAATGGAGGGCATAATTTCAATGGAGATATCTGGAATTCACATTTCAGATAGTCAAAACTGAATTGTAGATATTGATTCCATACAACTTAATGGCAAAAACAACTTCAATCTTACTAGTCAAAACGTAATTAGAGAAATCTTAAATTAGCATTTTAACTAGTCGTTAATGAATTACAGATATCTGTAATGAGAATCTGGTCAGGCTAATAAATGTTACAACGGCTTGTCATAGTGGGTGTGAACACAGACCTATGGAAATTGAGTGATGTAGCCTGTATAGTCCAATGTAAAACTGATTGAAATGACAGTAGGCCTCAGTGACGGTAGAGTAGACTACTTTTAATGACCAATGATGGCCGATGGCAATTTGCTTACTCAGCAGCACCATGGAGAGCGGCACGACAACAGACCCACATTCAGTTTATAACCGCCTCCCACACATCATGTAACTTCTTTCACAGTGTTTGCCAAACACGGCGATTTGGAGGGTCTATACTTACTGTACTTTTCTGTCCTCTCTCTATATATTGATTGTTAGGCTTTTTTTTATAAGGCATCAGCGGACGGCCATCGCGACAAATATTTTCCCAACTCTTTCCTCCTTTCCCCGTCTCCCTTTATAGATGCGTGCAGGCCTTAAAACAACTTTTTTTTTTCTTTTCTTTTTCAGTGGGCTAGTTATCAGGCTGCATGCCTGATTTTACATTTTAGCTGTCTGCTCCAAAATCGAGTATGAAAGCCATTCGAAAATATAGCCAAAAGGGTCCAATCCCGACTAACCTAATAAATAAATAAATAAATAAACACCACTGGCCTTGACACATAACCTAATTATTTCTTTCTTCCTCTATCTTGCCTATATTTACATAGCCTAGTATTAAGTGCTGTGGTTTGTTCATGCGTTATTCGGTTTCATATTGTGCTGCCACAAATGTAATATAATTGTGCCGTTAGTTGTGCAAATTGCAGTTCGATCCTTTACTTTGTGCATATTGGCCTATAGTCTATCGCTTATAACAACAGACTGATGCCGCAATAGAAAAAAAGTCCATGCTGTAGCCTTTCATCTTTCATATTTGCCTCCCCAAGATGAAGGTTCAAACTTCGACTATGCTTTCTGTCTACAGGTTTGAGGGAAACCTCTTCAATTGACTCTCATTAGCACTGCCAATGATGAGAAACAGAATCCGTCTGGATCCGTCTAGGCCTAAATGGTGATTCGCAAGCGTAAAGGATCGTAGCCTACTTGCAAAACAGTTGCAATCCTGTTTAGAGATTTACAGAACTGACTTCTGGTTTTCAGATTCGTTATTTATGTTTGAACCATTTCACAATCTTGGGTATATGTACGATTTCTTTGGGCAGAAATATACCTCCAGTCCTCCATAGATAGCTGTCATTTTGTGTGAAGATTTTAGATCTACACTCTCATTCACTAAAGCGATATAAATTTCTCTTCCATGCATTACAACTCTGTCTGCTGTAGCTTACTACTGTTTAGTTCACTGTAGATGATGTGGCAAATGTCGCCATCTAGTGGACATCACCTGATCTGTGATTTCTCTGCCTCAGACTTGGTTTCTGGCCACAGGTTAGACCGGTTTGGTGTCAGGCTGATGTTTGTGGACTTTGATTGTGATGTTATGCGGATGTGACCGCACCCTCAGATCAAGAAAACAGACACCCAGAACTGACGAAGAACAATAAGCAGCATCTTGTTTGTTTGTGTTTTTACAGATGAAGGTAGAAAGTCTCCGTAGCTTGATCTAGATGTGAATTCACCAGGAAAACATCTTCCAAGGTAACATTATTGTTTGATAAATGCTAGCTGGCATTATATGATGTGACTGTATAGTCGACTTGTGCAAGAGAAGGTGCTTAAGTCTTTCATGCAACTGTTGCTTGCAGATGCTGTGTATAGTGCCATGATATCCAAAACTTGTGTTAATGTCTCAGTTGTCCCCAAGGCTTGAAAATCCTTCTCTCTGTATAAACCTGGTCAATTAATTTGTTAACAAAAACAAAAGTGCAAACCATAAACTGGGTGACTACAGATGTCTGTGAAATTAAAGAGTAAAATTTAAATGGTTCTAAGACCGTTCATATCACTCAGTGCACCTTATATTTGGTATTTAACTGTCAGGAATGAACAGCAGAAGTGATATATCCTGTAATGGAAACCTTGGTATAATAAATCAGTCCAAGTCACACAGCATGTTGGGTGTGTTTGTGTAAAGGTGCTCGCTCTACTATGAGTCAGTCTGAGGAGAGAGAGGAGGGGCTCCCTCCCTCTAAAACCACTCTGCCTGGGGAACATGACAGCCGGACCAAAGCTAAGAGGTAAGATGAGGATCTCCAACTGTCCATGACTGTTCTCCATCTCAGAGCTCCGCAGTGAAATCATTACAGCATCATTATTCAGAGTAAAAGCTCTGTCTCTGTTGTGTTGAAGCCCAGTCCAGCAGGAGAGACCAGACTCCCCTGAACCCAGCTGTGTGTCCATGAAGAGCGACAAGTCTATGAATCACCCAATTCGTTTTAAAAGACAACATTCTTCTAAAACAAAGTAAGTCCAACCTTTTGTAGCTTGGCAGCTACAGTAGTAGCTGTTGAGGAAGGGGAGAACATTACTCATTCACTCTCCTCTCAGATTTTCTATCTGGTTCTGGGATTTGAACTGGTGACCTATCTGGTCAAATTCAGCTTTTATTGAGGTTAAAACTACCCTTCTTTGGGGGCACCGAGGTGCCCCCAAAGAAGGGTAGTAGTAACTGAGTACCACTCAATTGGTAGAGCATGTGATCCCCTCTCTGCCCTGTCTCTCTCTCCTGTGACTGTTCAATAAAGCAGAAATTCCCCCCAAAAAACTAGCCTTCTTTTGTGAATGTTGTGTTTCTAGCAAGATCCGGCAGGAGAGACCAGACTCCCCTGAACCCAGCTGTGTGTCCATGAAGAGCGACAAGTCTATGAATCACCCAATTCGTTTTAAAAGACAACATTCTTCTGAAACAAAGTAAGTCCAACCTTTTGTAGCTTGGCAGCTACAGTAGTAGCTGTTGAGGAAGGGGAGAACATTACTCATTCACTCTCCTCTCAGATTTTCTATCTGGTTCTGGGATTTGAACTGGTGACCTATCTGGTCAAATTCAGCTTTTATTGAGGTTAAAACTACCCTTCTTTGGGGGCGCCTCGGTGCCCCCAAAGAAGGGTAGTAGTAATTGAGTACCACTCAATTGGTAGAGCATGTGATCCCCTCTCTGCCCTGTCTCTCTCTCCTGTGACTGTTCAATAAAGCAGAAATTCCCCCCAAAAAACTAGCCTTCTTTTGTGAATGTTGTGTTTCTAGCAGGATCCGGCAGGAGAGACCAGACTCCATTGTACCCAGCTGTGTGTCCATGAAGAGTGACCGGTCTATGGGTCGCATTATTGAGTTCAAAGATGGACAGCACTCTGCTGAGCCAAGGTGAGAATTTAAAACAGATGAATTTGTTATTATCCAACGCATCAAGTCATGAGATATAGAATTGGTCCGGCCCTTCATACTCTGTTGATTTAGTTTCCTCTTTCAAAACTTCACATCCAATAATCAGGGCTGGCTTTCCTGATAACAGTGTGTCTTGAAAACTCACAACATACGTCACAGACTACTTCACAACATTTTCTTGTTCATGTGCTTGAATTTTTCACTTGCATTTCCAAAGGACATCACGATGATGTCCTTGATCATGACAGTTTTTCAAGATCAACTTCAAGAATCGTAAGGCATCACAGGTTGATTCAAGGAATCATCAATTTTCTGAGCTGAAAGCATAAGTTGATGGAAGAAATTTTTAAAACATATATTTTATAGTCTCCAGTGGTTCACTTTATCACTTGTGAAGGGGGTTGAGGGAAAATATTTACTGAATTGGCAGGCTCATGAACTACACTGTTTGCGTTGTGGGCCAGTTGCCTGGGATTTGCTTAGAACATAGCAGAATTGGGCATAGGGCACTGATGTAGACTAAAGCATAAATTCAAATTTGGTGTTGCCCAATAATAAATACATTGGTGAAAGAGAGGTGGTATTATTATTTATTTATTTATTTATGTTGACAGTAAGGGCTGGCCAAAAGGAAATGCCTCTAATGGTTTTGATGTTGTGGAGCACAGAGTTTAGGTTCAACACCAGCTTGTCTGCTGTAGGATCTCGCCTTCACCGCTTCTGCAAAGAGATACTTGAAATCTCACGACTAGTGCCAGGTTGTTGTGAATGAACGACACATTTTATGTACTGCTTGAGTGTGTGTGTGTGTGTGTGTCTGGAGACCTAATACTTAATGTTTTCTCCACAGAGTTCACCATCAAAGTAAAGAGGTTTCCAGTGGTCTGTCTGCCCAGGAGCATCAAACAGACCTGGACTCCATATTTATGGTTTGTAAACAACAACACCTTTTACTTCAGCTACAAAGAAAATGCAAAACAACCATTCTGGTCATTATAGTCTCCATGCTACACTCTTTAGACCAGTGGGCTTTCAAACCATGCAAGATGGATCTGAAGTTGTGTTCCACGATTTAAATATATGGAACTTTAATTTATGTATTATTCTGTTACAGCTTCTTGAGGAGAACATTGTCACTTTTGTGAAGAACGAGCTGAAAAAGTTCCAGAGGGTTCTGAGTCCAGATTACCCAGAATGGTCAGAGAGGCAGATGGAGGATGAGGAGTTGGTGGACGGTGAGGAGGAAGAGCAGAGGAGGAGCAGCAGAGAGGCTTTTCTGCAGATCACACTGCGGTTCCTGAGGAGAATGAAGCAGGAGGATCTGGCTGAGGACAGGTTTAACATGATGGAAAGGGGGAATGCTTTATATATTCTGTATACATCTGCATCAGCACTTTTGAAATTCTTCTGGGCTGCACACACAGCCAGAACATGTTTGTCCACTAGATATCATGGAGTGGGAAAATATATACATCCACACTGAAATGTTTACATTCCTCAGATTTTCCATAACATCCACTCATTGATTTCATTTGTTGTTTGTTCCTTCAGACACTCTTACTGCAGTGTGCCAACGTAAACTCAAATCCAAACTTAAGGAGAAGTCTCAGTGTTTGTTTGAGGGAATTGCTAAAGCAGGAAATCCAACACTTCTGAATCAGATCTACACAGAGCTTTACATCACAGAGGGAGGGAGTGGAGAGGTCAATGATGAACATGAGGTCAGACAGATTGAAACAGCATCCAGGAAACCAGCGAGACCAGAAACAACAATCAAACGTGAAGACATCTTTAAACCCTTACCTGGAAGAGATAAACCAACCAGAACATTGATGACAAAGGGAGTGGCTGGCATTGGGAAAACAGTCTTAACACAGAAGTTCACTCTGGACTGGGCTGAAGACAAAGCCAACAACAACATACAGTTCACATTTCCGTTCACTTTCCGGGAGCTGAATCTGCTGAAAGGGAAAAAGTACAGCTTGGTGGAACTTATTCATCACTTCTTTATTGAGACCAAAGAAGCAGGAATCTGCAGGTTTGACAAGTTCCAGGTTGTGTTCATCTTTGACGGTCTGGATGAGTGTCGACTTCCTCTAGACTTCCACAACAATGAGATCCTGACTGATGTTACAGAGTCGACCTCAGTGGATGTGCTGCTGACAAACCTCATCAAGGGGAAACTGCTTCCCTCTGCTCACCTCTGGATAACCACACAACCTGCAGCAGCCAATCAGATCCCTCCTGAGTGCGTTGACATGGTGACAGAGGTGAGAGGGTTCACTGAACCACAGAAGGAGGAGTACTTCAGGAAGAGATTCAGAGATGAGGAGCTGGCCAGCAGAATCATCTCCCACGTCAAGATATCACAAAGCCTCCACATCATGTGCCACATCCCAGTCTTCTGCTGGATCACTGCTACAGTTCTGGAGCATGTGTTGAGAATCAGTGAGAGAGGAGACCTGCCCAAGACCCTGACTGAGATGTACACCCACTTCCTGGTGGTTCAGTCCAAACAAGGGAATGTCAAGTATCATGGGAGAGATCATGAGACAGATCCACACTGGAATAGAAAGAGCAGGAAGATGATTCTCTCTCTGGGAAAACTGGCTTTTGACCAGCTGGAGAAAGGCAACCTGATCTTCTATGAAGCTGACCTGGCAGAGTGTGGCATTGATATCAGAGCAGCCTCAGTGTACTCAGGAGTGTTCACACAGATCTTTAAAGAGGAGCATGGGCTAAACCAGGACAAGTTATTCTGCTTTGTCCATCTGAGCATTCAGGAGTTTCTGGCTGCTGTTTATGTCATCGTCTCATTCATCGACTCTGATGTCAATCTGCTGTCATGAAATCAGTCAACATCCCGAGACAAATCTCAGGTAAATCACCTCTACCAGAGTGCTGTGGACAAGGCCTTACAGAGTCCAAATGGACACCTGGACTTGTTCCTCCGCTTCCTCCTGGGCCTTTCACTGCAGACCAACCAGACTGTCCTACGAGGCCTGCTGAAACAGATAAGAAGTAGCTCACAGACCAATCAGGATACAGTCCAGTACATCCAGGAGAAGATCGGGGACAATCCTTTTGCAGAGAGAAGCATCAATCTGTTCCACTGTCTGAATGAGCTGAATGACCGTTCTCTAGTGGAGGAGATCCAACAGTACCTGAGATCAGGAAGTCTGTCCACAGACAAACTCTCCCCTGCTCAGTGGTCAGCTCTGGTCTTCATCTTACTGTCATAAGAAGAAGAGCTGGACGTGTTTGACCTGAAGAAATACTCTTCTTCAGAGGAGGGCCTTCTGAAGCTGCTGCCAGTGGTCAGAGCCTCCAGTAAATCTGTGTAGGTACATAGATAACTGGAAATATTAAATATATTAAATGTAATATTTGTACAGAAGAGAAAAAAGGAATATTTTCAAAGTTTGTCTTTATTGCAAATGCTCCTTCAGGCTGAGTGTCTGTCAGCTGTCGGAGAGAAGCTGTGAAGCTCTGGCCTCAGTTCTCAGCTCCCAGTCTTCTAGTCTGAGAGAGCTGGACCTGAGTAACAACGACCTGCAAGATTCAGGAGTGAAGCTGCTCTCTGCTGGACTGGGGAGTCCACAATGTAGACTGGAAACTCTCAGGTAAGATACATTTACAGTTTTTCTCAATTCATTTTCTTCAATCTGTTCAACAGATGACCGTTTAAATTCTGCTTTTCATGTAGGTTAATGTCAATAAATAAACACCTGGGACCATATTTACGAAGCTTCCTAGTACTAAGAGTTGGTCATAGTGGTGAAATTCTATGAAGAATTTCTCCTTAAAAGTAAGATTAAATCATAGTAAAGATAAAAGCTATTCCAGAAGCATTTTAGCCCTTAAGAGAACTCCTAAGATGAAAAACTGTTAGAGAGGAGGACTTTTAGGAGGTTTGGGAGTTTCTTAAGCAGAGAAGAAAATGGCTGAAAGATGCAGAGGCAGGAGAAATGCTCTCCAAATGCTGAACCACCTAGGAACACCCTAGCAACCACCTAGCACACACTAGCAACCACCTAGAAATACCCTAGCAACTGGTACTCTACAGCAAGCCCACGCATTTTCTCCAGGAAATGTATTGTAGTTCCACAAAAAAATCTTTCCCCCCCAAAATTGGTGCACTATCTACTCCCACACCGTTTACACTAGAAACTCTGTCCAAGTTGCATCTTGTAGCATGTTACGTAGAGTTATTCTTGTATTCAACTTTGTGATCCAACTTTTACTTTTTGCACTATTTATGTTAATCGCAAATTAAAACCAAATACACAATAATTGACGGAATGTTCAGAGACCAGTAGGTGGGGCCATTCTCACTGACCAGAGTCATTAACAGACACACACATAGCTACTGGTACATATATAGTACCAGTTCCAGTATGTGTACCAGTATGTACCAGTACGTGTATAGTCGGCCACACACACACACACACACACTACACATCGGTACACATCCATCCGCACACACACACACACACACACACAAACAAAAACACACACACACTACACATCGGTACACATCCATCCGCACACACACACACACACATACAAACACACACACACACTACACATTGGTGCACTTCCATTCGCACACACACACACACACACGGCTACTGGTACGTATAGTACCAGTGCCAGTACGTTTATCAGTATGTGGCAGCACCAGTACATGTATAGTCGGCCACAGACATACACACACACACACATACACACACACACATACACACACACACACAGAGCTAGAATCGCCCTAGCAACCACCTAGAACACCCTAGTACACACTAGCAACCACCTAGAAGTGCCCTAGCAACCACCTAGTACACCCAAGAAACCACCTACTACACACTAGCAACCACTTACAAAGGCCCTACCAACCACCTAGTACACCCTAGCAACATCTAGTACACCCTAGCAACCACCTAGAACGCCCTAGCAACCACCTAGAACGCCCTAGCAACCACCTAGTACACCCTAGCAACCACCTAGTACACCCTAGCAACCACCTAGAAACGCCATAGCAACCACCTAGTACACCCTAGCAACCACCTAGAAGTGCCCTAGCAACCACCTAGTAACAAACAGCAAGCCCACGCATTTTCTCCAGGAAATGTATTCTAGTTATCATTAATAGTGGGCTTGCTGCAATAATAATAATTTCCATTATTTATTCTGGTACCAAGGAGGCTTTATATTATGCAACGGTACACATAAAAATGGCCGCTGCTCCGACCATCCAGGAGCGTTGATTTGAATGGGAAAGACCGTTCTATCCATTCAAATTCTATGGTGTCATACCTAGCAACGGGGTCAACCACACCTCCTCTCTAAGATAAAAGTTATTTTCCATTCCTTGCTCAGAGTTGCTCTGAGAACTTTCCTAAATCACTTATAAGCTAGGACTTCTTGCTAGAAATGTTTAGGCAAAGTTAAGAGTATTCTCAGAATATTAGTGATGAATACGGCCCCTGACCTGTGTAGGATTTTCTCTGCTTACATGATTTTTAAACCAATTGAGATGCCAACATTTAGCACTGTTTTGTAGCCCCTGTGAATTTCTTTCCTTGAAGATATTTCACTATTTCCTCTTCTTGCCACCTCAGTTGCTGAAACCTAAAATACCAGAAAGGACTTCTAAGATTCTGTCACATATTGAGTGGAGAACTCTCAAACTGGATCAAATGAAGCCACAGAGCCTAACATTGGGTTAACTGTTTGCATTTGAGACATTTACATTATTTGCTAGAATTTCACCGCATTGTCGCAACTAATTTCAGAGATACCTAACACAGAACTTGTTTTGTGTGTGTGTGTGTGTGTGTGTGTGTGTGTGCAGGGTGTCAGGCTGTCTGCTCACAGAGGAAAGCTGTGCTTCTCTGGCCTCAGCTCTGAGCGCCAACCCCTCCCATCTGAGAGAGCTGGACCTGAGCTACAATCATCCAGGAGCCTCCGGAGTGAAGCTGCTCTCTGCTGGACTGGAGGATCCACACTGGAGACTGGACTCTCTCAAGTATGGAGAGGCAACATCTGCTATAAGGCTGAGAGCTCACACACATTTTCTCTGTCACACTGAGAACATGAAGAATATTGTTTCATGTGTCATGGTGGATATGAGTGACATTGTATGGAAAATCACTCATACGAAAGGTTATGAAGATTAATTTCCATTATCTTTTTTATACAATTCATTTTTATTTTTCCATTACAATGTTTACATTCCACACATCAAGTGTGTTCACTAGTTCACTAACAGAATTCAGAGACAAATCTCTGTTCAGCACGTGTGGACACACAAAGAAAAAAACAATTATAACAACACTAAATGACTTAATTACTATTCTACACACCCCTTCATCTACCAGACCCATCTCCCCACCCATTCTCTTCACAGTCTCATACGCAGTCAAAGACACAAGACAAAAGAAATAAAACACAAACAGAATCACAACTTCTGCAACATCGACTTCCTGTACATTAACAAACATTGGTAACTGTTTATAATCAAGCATATTCAACGTCCTTTCTGATTCAACATTCTTTTTAAAGTCTTTTAATCCTTTATATCATTCTTTAACTTTTGTAAACCAAATATAATCAAACTGTCTGATTTTATAATTTTTAATACTTTTAATACTTTCAATATTCAAATAGTATTTAATGTTGTACTTGCACAACTGAAATTCAGGGCACTTATCTACTTTCCAATTCAATGATAGCACTTTTTCCCACGGCACGCCATGTGGCCAGGGGCAGAAAGTGGCAAATTCAGGTCACTCACTCAGTCACTCATTCACTCACTCGGTCACTCAGGGACGGTTTTGCACTGAGCCTGTGGTTCGTCAGATGGCCTCTAGAGGGCGTGCCATGGATCTGCACAGGATCTGTGCTTGTTTTAACAATTAAAGCTGAAAACTAAATGTTCACACTAAATGTTCGCTGTGTGACTCCCTATAAAATGTTGTAATCTTGTCTCTAGTGTAATATATCCTGGTCATAAGTTTATATTGTATTAATCGCAACCCTTCATCTGTTGTAATAGATTTTGTTAATGCAAGGCACTGATTCCATTTCCCTGTTAAACCCCCCCCCCCCTCCCCCCTCCTCCCTCCTCAGTGTGGACCACGGTGGAGTGCAGATGTTGAAACCAGGTCTGAGGAAGTGTAAGTGTGTGTTTTGTGTTAGTCATGAAAACAAAGCAGCACACATAAAATTTCGACATCTATTTATTCAAAGTCTAAATGTGTCATCATGAAACTGTGACAAAATCAACATTCTATTAATAATCTAACAAACTATTAATAAAGCAACAAATAACATAACATAATAACAGAACATTTAGATGAGAAGCTGCTGCTGTATTGTGTCTTGTTCTCTCCATCAGATGCCTGTGAGCTCACACTGGACCCAAACACAGCACACAGAAACCTCTTCCTGTCTGAAGACAACAGAAAGGTGACAGAGGTGAGAGAGGAGCAGCCATATCCTGATCACCCAGAGAGATTTGACTTCTGGCCTCATGTGCTGTGTAGCAATGGTCTGACTGGTCGCTGTTACTGGGAGGTCGAGTGGGAAGGAACGGTTTTTATAGGAGTGACTTACAGAGGAATCAGGAGAGGAGACAGTGATGACTGCTGGCTTGGAAGGAATGACAGGTGCTGGAGTGTGTTCTGCTCTGATGATAGTTACTCTGCTTGTCAAAATAACAGAACAGACATACACACTGCCCCCCCCTCCTCTGTCTCTGACAGAGTAGCAGTGTATCTGGACTGGCCTGCTGGCTCTCTGTCCTTCTACAGAGTTTCCTCTGACACACTGATCCACATCCACACCTTCCACGCCACATTCACTGAACCCCTCTACCCTGCGTTTGGATTTGGGATTAGGGATGGGGATGGGTTTAGGTTTAATTTTGACTCCTCAGCGTCCCTGTGTCAGATATAGGAGGTAGAGTTGCCTCCTGTGTAGGGAAACACTCACACTGCTGACCAAAGACAGCTGCTGAAACTCTGTACAGGATAGTCCCTTGAAGAAGTGAGATAGAAGTACAGGAACACACACACACTTACCTACACTGTAAATAGAGTGTATTCTATGTGCTGGGTAACTGAACTGGGTTTTAACAACACGCATACAAGAACATGGACATTTTATTGTGAAAATGAATGAGTGAGATATTAACCAGGTAGAATTGAGTCATGGTTGTTCATCTTAGTGTCTCCTGTAGATGATTGACAGGTGTTACGCCTGGTCTAGGGGAGACTAAAAGCGCAATATGAAATGAGAGTGACCCTCTGCCCCCAGCTCCCAAGACCAGCAAGGATTGCGGTTTAGAAAAGTTATTCATTTTAAACAAACCAAATGACAAAAAGGAAGCTATAGGCTTCAGGGTGAGTCAATGCTAAAATAACAAACAAAAGAAAACTAACTGGGGAGGACAACCAAACTTCCCTTACAATACAGTAAAATACAAACAACTATCCTAATCTCCTAACTAAACTATGACAGGTAGGCAAACTTGGAGAAGGTCTTCATTAAAAGTAACACGTTAGAGTACTTTCACGTTACCCACTTAAAATCATGCCTTTAAAATACGTCTTCTGCTGATGTCATCACTATTATTGTACAGAAATCATCACTAATCATCATGTCTGGGACACAGCCTTAAGTAACAAACTACTGTTGTCTAAAGAAAACATCAAGGTAGCTTTCAGTTACCTGGCTCCACAGTAAATAGTCAGATCACAGAAGCGTTAACTGATCCGGGCTGGTCTCAAAATAAATGGAAGACTGCACTCATAAGCACTTTCAATTCAAATCTTAGGTATGATAGTGAAAGCTAAACTTACAGTTAACAATAATGTTCTTACCCTTTTTTTGATCAGTTCAAAGTAACACAAATATTTCCAAGTTCTGCAGTTTATTGTTGTGTTCATTCTAAAAGCGAGAAAGCCAGTCTACAGTATAGTCTGCTTTTAATAACATCATGTAGCGCAATACATAGTTCCACCAAAGGGGGGACTATGGATCGGTCTCTGTCCGTTAGTTTGTTCATTAGTTTGTTAGTCACACTGCAACGTTGACTTTGTGCTGGTAGGGGACGGCATTGACAATGAATGGGGACTCAGTGGTAAAGCAATACAGTTTAAGTTATCATAGGTAACATAATAGTCTACACACGCTACACACTTGGAGACATCAGACTGGGTTGATGTGTTGAAGTGAAAGTCAATGGAGAATTTTTGGGCAAACCTCTAACCACAAGACACTGTAGTTATTGTACAGTTGTTGGACTGTTGTACTGTTATTGCACTCATCACTGCACTACCACTGTGCCGTCAGTGTTGACTACTTATATTACAACTTACCTACTGTACAATACCATATATCACTTATCATTTAGCATTTATATTATTCATAACATTCACGCTACATCTGGTGGGGGACAACATGTTTACTATTTGCTTGTTTTATTTGCACTAACTCCTAACTTTCCTGAATTTCCCCAAGGGGTTTAATAAAGTGCTATCTTATCTTAACTAAACATTTAACCATTTGAAAGAAAAATAAAAGTAGCGGAATGTAACTTATAACTGTAACTAACTAACTAACTAGTAATTACATGAACGCGTTAAGTTAGTCATTACCACAAAAAAGTAATCTGATTACTGTAACGTGTGTTATGTGTATATATATATCTATATATATAGATATAGATGTACAGTATATATATGTATATATGGGTGGTTTTAGAATTGGGGGTACATTTCGCGTCTGCCAGGTTAACCTTTTGTTATTTTCCCAAAAAATGCTCTTTTGTGAATCAATCTGAAATAATAATAGTAATTATATTAAACACTCACTAATAATAATGCTTGCTAGCTTGATGTATATTTTAAGCATAATTTATACATAAAATATTAAAATATTAACCAAATGACTTTCACCCCACCTATTATTGACTGTCTTCGACTCCTGATTTATTACATTCAACTTGAAATAACAGAGAATAATTAAGTGTAATTTTTTTTTTTTTGTGCTTAGTCTATTAATTATTATAAAATCAATTGCTGAGAATATCTATTTTCTGTATTATATGTAATTTCAGTAATAAAAAAAAATATTTTGAGCCTGTCCCTATGTTCTGGTCAACTCTGTTACCTCTGTTATAAAACCGTATTCATATATAATATACTTATATACTTCATATATAAAGCATGTGACCTGCACTCAGTGATGTCACTTTCTCTGGCAGGAAACATCTGGAGGAGAGTGAGGTGTGTCATGCTTCTTCTCTCATGATTTTGTACAAAATGTTGAAGATACACCAACAGTAGATTCATTATTTGTCAAATCTGTTACTGTGATATTGCAGTGAAGATCTTGTTAAATTTTTGAAGAACAATAATATGATGAAAATCCATAAAATTCTGTTTTTAGACATGCCATGTGCTATCTGGTTTGAGGTTAGCACATGAAGTTAAGGCACAAAATGGTGAAAAATGTCAACTCTGTTACCGTCAACTCTGTTAATGTTTTACTCAGTTTAACGATAACAGAGTTGACGATGAGTAACAAATGTTCCCAACGACATTTAAGCATTTTACATTATTTTACAACATTTAATATAGATGGGTCATTATAATGTAAAGGGTACATTTTAGGTAAACCATTCCAGGTTAAGGAAATTTGAATAATTTTATGATTTTAATTAAATTTTTATAATTTTATGGTCAACTTTATGAATAGAAAATCTTTTTAATAAAAAAATAATTTATCAATGGAAAATATGCCCACTGTGTCCTAATGACCAGGCAGTTCCTCCAGTAATCCTCTCTAGCCTTACAAGCAGAAACAACTTTACTTTTTCGCGGTTATGTTTTCTGATACCAATGTGTTGAAAATGTCAGCAGTATATATTCGGGTTTAGGCCTATATAATCCTATAATTAGGTCTATTTATTGTCTATGGCTTTTATTGTTTGATTATTTTTTGCCTATTTCTATTACTTCTTTTTATAGCTTTGCGCTTATATTCTATTTCCTTTCCCCGCTGAGTCATATTAATTTTGCTGTTGCAACAATCTAATTTCCCCACGGGGATCAATACTTTCATCTTATCTTATCCAAATTGTCTGATCTGGATCTGTCCATGTTGCATGTGATTGGCTATTTGTTACAAACCCCGCCTCTTTCATGTGAATGCGCTCATAGCTGGATAGGTAAATCCCGGGTTGACAGAGCCAGTTGATAACCAGCTATGTGAGACCGGTTATCTGGGACCACCAATGTTAGGTTTAGTGAAGCCGGCTAAGGCAAAGACTATGTTGAACTCGCTTCGTGAGACAGGCCTCTGACCTTGAACCACAGACATCCAGGTTAGATGAGTGCATAGGTCCATGAGTCCTTGAGTAATTAAATTAGAGTAACTGGACACTAAGTTATAGGTACATTGAGAAAAGTGTAGTTATTTGATTGTTAGTATTAGTCAAAATGATAGTACATAAACTGAATGTTTGTAAGGTGTTTTGTCTTAAAAGTATAGCCTACTCCTTAATTTCTTTATAGTTTGTTTATAGTCTTTTATTCCTTAACTATATGACTTCTAGATAGGACATTGTTCTCTTTTTGTTCTCACCCCACCATAACTCAAAATACAAGCTTGTGTTGCTCTAATGTTTACAAACAATACAATTGTAAACAAACCTTTTATGACATTAAAGTACATCTAAAACTCATGTTAGCTCTTGCAAACTGCTATTCCTTGTATCAAGAGCTCTATCTCTTTCTTTGTAGGTGTGTAAAAAAGTTGCATAGTGTACCTTTAATGATAAATACCAATTTCGTGAAAAATAACTTTAAGACTTTATTTTCTAGATCAATAATGAACGAGAGACATGCAGTTAATATACAAGTTCATGAAAGATCTGTAATTCAGAGATACAGTACTTGGTAGGATTAAATAATTCTTTTTATATTTAAAAATCATTTTAAAAGGTTACAGGTACTAAATGTTGTTGTTTTTGGTCTTTTAACTACAGGTGGTCAACTCTGTTATTCAGATCAACTCTGTTATCATCAATGTCAACTCTATTTTTGTAAGATTTTGTCTTTAAAATGATCATTAGATATGTTTTATTGTTAACAAAATGATCAGAAGCTGTCTCATAACTAACATTCTTACCACATGAAAATTCAAAGCATTTCATTCATTATTAAAACAATATTTAGAGAAAATGCACACTATCTTGGCAACTTGTCAGTTAATTTTTTTGATTTTTTTACTCCAAAACAAAAAGTCTTTATCTTATTAGATTTAAATTGAATTAATGGATGTAGAGACAGAAGTTCTCTTAGGGAAGGCATGGTTTTAAATTGTATAACATTTGTTGACTATATATATTTAACCCAATTTGTCTATAACAGAGTTGACCGATTTTTCTGTTAGTACATTGATTTTCCGAAAAAATATTTAAAATCTTACAGGTTTAAGATCAGCAAATACTGACAATGTTAAATTTGAATGTTGAATGGAAAAAACATTCCTATTTTTTATTTTCTTTCTGTACTTGAAATGTACCCGCAATTCTAGAATCAGCCATATATATATATATATATATATATATATATATATATATATATACACACGCACACACACACACACATATATATATATATATCTGTAGACCAGTGCCTATGGTTTTTGCACCACTGAACTCTCAAATGTGCATTTGTCTTTGTAATGAGGGGTTTATGCACTACAACCCTACTATAACATCCCTCTCTATGTAGCTGTCGACGGGCTGTTCTTGCTGACACAGTCTGATCATGTTTTGCATTGACATTCTCAGTCACCTGAGGAAGAGTTGCTCTTCTGTTTTTCCTTACATGTTGCACAAGCATCACGGTCATCGAATGTGTGCTTTCGACCACAATTTCCGACCCTATTTACTGATATCTTTTGCATAGATCTAAATGCAGATGTCACTTTACTCACTGTTCCTATTGTAACACTAGCCAGTTGAGCAGTCTTTGTGACTGAAGTTCCTGCCATCCGTGCCCCAATAATGAAGCCTCTTTCTAAGTCACTTGGATCTTTTCCTCTTGCAGGGAGGAGCTGGGCTGGTTGATTGAAGCTCAGATACAGGTGTGGAACAGGACCTAGAAACACAACACATAGAGAAGACATGCACAGACAAAGAGATGCTAGGAGAGGGAGGTAGGGGACGAGGATGGAGAGGAAGTAGGAGAGGCAGGCTATGAAATAGCCGGCCCCGTGACATAAAACACAGGAGAAAAAGAGGACCAAAAGAAGGCCCTTCCTGAACCTAACACTAAATGAAAGTAAAACAAACTACTTACAAAAAAAAGTACAATATTGTCACCCACCCACCAAAGTCACGACCGGCCCACAGGGCACCCCCCACAGATCCCATGATCAAGCTGCCCCCCAAAAAAACTGACAGGACCTAGACAAGGCGATCGCGCCGACCAACCCACCAGAGACAGCACCTGTCTCCAAAAACCCGCCAGCCAACTGTTGCCCTGAGAGGCGAAGGCCATTCCACGCGCAAGGTGAAATTACGGAAGAAAACTGGGACAGCCAACACTGGCACACTGCAAAGGAGAGCTATTGGCAGTCAATAAAGCAGACTGACAGGAAGAAGTCCAGACAAAATCATGGACTAATCATGCTTATGAGAGGAACAACTACATCCGCAAAGTTCCTACAGAATCCATTCGTCCCCAAACATTGACGGAATGCACGTTTGGACTGAAACGGGATAATCCAATACCACCTGCACCTTGGCCGCCACAGGGCGCACTTGCCCTTGACCCACTTGCTTACCCAGGTAGGTGAAAGTTGCTTTCCCAGATTCGCATTTTGCCAAATGCAACAGCGCGCAAACGATGGTAGATGTTGGTTAGAGTCACCAAGTGATCAGACCAAGTCAAGTATGCCATCTAAGTATGCCTCACAGTTTTAATGCTAAACAAGACCTTGGTCATTAGGCATGAAAAGCGGCAGGGGCATTTCTTTAGCCAAATGGCATAACGGTGTACTGTAAAAATTGATCAGCTGTAACAAAAGCAGAAATTTCAGAGGTACATGGAGTCAAGTCATGTTTAGTGGGCTGATCCTTATTCACTCAATTCAGTTGTTACAGAAACAGGGAGTTTTGTCTAGTGCTGGGGACAGCTAGACCATGTTCAAGCAAGTATTTAACCTCTTGCATAATAGCCCTCTTACTAGGGTTTACATGGTAGGCGTACTGTTTTATTGGAGTATGGCCATCAACATCAATGTCTGAAGTCTGGGATGGATTGTCAGAGAACAGGGACACATCCTCAGTCAAACAAACAATATCTGCATGGGCCAAAATAGATAAGTGGGATAGATGCGAGTCCAGATCTTTCAGGATTTCAGAATTTTCATCCACGCACAAGGCAGCGAACCACTGCTCTTCCACTGACCATCCTCCTCCGGACAGTACTGGGGTGAGACCACAGAAACAGAAGCGACGGAGGCCACTGTAGGGGGCAAAGGAGAGACTTTAACATTATCTCAGGACACATACGGCTATTAATGTGGCGAGCAAGGGTATTTACCAAATTGTCAGTTTCACTAATTTGACTATCAATGTTGTAGGGGCCATAGAATTTTGCCTGGAGAGCGGATCCAGGAATGGGAAGCAGAACTAAGACTGTATTGCCAGGCTGAAAAGTTCTTGGAACTGCTTTTTAGCCCAGCGACAGAAGAGGATCTATGGATGGCATTGTCAGTTGGTCGATTGGTCTGTTCACCACTTTATAGATCACGTGGCCCGCAGGGAGTTAGACTGCAGACTCTGAAGCAGGACACCCGAGTTCGATTCCCGGCAGAGACGCTTTCACAAAATTCAACGTCACGGGGCTGTTAGACTCTTAGTCTTGTTTGTCAAACTTGCATTTCATCTTGGACTAACAGTAAACATGAACAAAACACAGATCATAATCTTCCAAAAGAAAGCCAGATCACAGGGAAACAAGTACCAGTTCACACTAGGAGAAAATATCATAGCACACAGCAGCACTTGCACCTACCTTGGACTAACAATAAATTCATCAGGAAGGTTTAATATCGCAGAAAAGGCACGACGAGCCTATTATGCATGTGATGATGTGACTCCTCACGGTCATCACACAGGTTTTTTCTTTCTCTTGTTTAGGTCCTTGGACACATAGTCAGAGTTGTATGTTACTCTTAAATATTCGTGGTCTGAACATTTACTGTGTATACTTATTCCCCTATTCATATGCATATTTTCCAGCCAGATTCTAAATGTTGATTTAGGTTAATTATTTCCATCAGAGCAGTCCTGTCAATATCAAACATTTGGAGTAACCTATGTTAGCTAGGTTTCAGGTAAATTGTTTGCTGCCAACTTCATTACCTTGATACTGCACCATTGAATTAACCACTTTAATGTCACAAACAACACAGATACATAGAATACTGGTCCATCACTAAACATTTATTAAATTAAATACACCATAGAATAATTACACAGACCATACATACCTCTTCTTGGTTTTCCAACACCTCAAAGAGTGCTGCCGGGCGTCGGCACAGTATTTATGGGTG
Source organism: Centroberyx affinis (assembly GCF_046629955.1). NCBI lineage: Eukaryota > Metazoa > Chordata > Actinopteri > Beryciformes > Berycidae > Centroberyx > Centroberyx affinis. The sequence continues at coordinate 79,878 of NW_027279369.1, forward strand.
TCTGATGTCATTAGGCTCTACCATAGAGCATGCTTATCCTTTGTTATTTTTGTTAATGGAATATAATAATGAATGGAATCCTACATATAGTGATTTATATATTGTATGGGTAACATGGGATATTGTGATGTTGACTAAAAGTTTACCTGTGTTTTAGGTAAAACTTTATACCACCCTGGACTAGTAAAGTGGTATGGTCCTGGGAGTGGAGGCTTGATTGAGGCCTGTATTTAAGCAGTCTGTGCTTAGACATGGCAGAGAGAGGTTGTGGGCACAATGCTGGATGCTCTGTCCCAACTACCAGTTTGTTGATGTGAGCAAACTTAAAGCTGTCCGATTGATATATTGAGCTTGACTTGACGAAGTCTGATTACATGTTTTTTTCCCCCCTTTTTGTATTTAACTATTCATTTTGTACGCCATCCTGGCATTTGCCATTTTTGATTTTCACCCTAATAAACTGGTAAAGGCTGAGAACTCTGGATTGTCATCAGTCCTGTTATTTGCCTAGGCCCCTCATCAATGCCACCCATTTACAATGCAATTAGAAGAAACATCTCTAAATTCAATCCCCCCATAACAATTTGGCTTAAGATTTTTGGATCCATAATACAAGCAATCTTACTTTAACATGGGATACACACACACACACACACACATCAAAGACTGTGACATACACACCTCCACCCTCAGAGACTGCTACCACAGACACAATTTATAAACACAAGGATTTAACATCTATTTATTAATATTTATAAAATTCAACCTTTGTAAATTTGGAAATGTGTAAATTTAAATTTAACTAGTGTCTTTTATTTTTAAGTTGTACTTGCACAAGTCTTTTTCTAAAATTATGCTGCTATTACTGCTTTTACTACCGCTTTTATTTTTTTTGTTTTATTTTAACTACACCGAGAAGCCAGGTGAAATTTCATTGTACCTGAGTATAATGACAATAAAGATCATTCTATTCTATTCTATTCTATTCTATTCTATTCTCTTATATTCTATAAAAACCCAGCAGAACAATTCCATCTTGAATTCTGCAAGCATATTTTACCTGTTAACAGAAGCTTGAGAGTCGCTTCCTGCTTCACTGTGAAAATATAAGAGTCATAAATGTATACCTACCAAGTATTATGCTGAAAATTTCAATGTTCTCTGTGTTTACAGAAAGAGAAAAGCTCCAGGTTTTATTGGGGGAAAATAGAAAAACTGTAGAAGAACTCGCAGCTCAGTTTGTTAGTATATATGTCATCAGCGGCGTGAAGAAAAGATAAATGTTGAAAATGTTTCGTCTGTTACAGTTTCTTCTCCCTTTCTATCTATTTACTCTTTCAAGAGTTCTTCTCTTTACAATATTGCTATCAACTGAATCAAATTGCAAAATTTAACTAAACTAGTAACTTTACTGAACTGCTTTAGGTTATATTGTAGTTGATATGATTGTTGATATTTGTTAGATTACTATATATTCATTATTAATTATTAGTCAATGTTGCAATCTTACCCCATTTGAAATCTTGCACTGTTTGGAATGGAAAAGACAGATGGTTTGATAGAGACTGTCAAAAGCTTAAAACACAGTTAAGAAAAATATCCAACCAAAAACACAGAAACCCAGGAGCTTTTACGCCTTCAATATTGTGAGGCTCTTAAAGGTTATAAAAATACACTCAGAGCTAAAAAGAAAATTAAAATACACCAGTAAACAACTGAATTTAATCGAAGACAGTATAAATTCAAACTCACTCATGACAGTGGAGGGAACAAGTTACATTTACTGTTGATCATTATTATTTATTTTATTCTATTTTATTTTATTAACATTTTACTATTTTACTATAATCAATTTATTTTGTGTAGTATTTCATAATTTTATTTTTGTTATTTTTATTGCTTGTATTATCTTTTGTTGTTTATCTTTTATTATCTTAACTACCCATCTTTTATTGTTGTCATATTCAATTAACTCTAAATCCATTTTTAACATCCTACGTTTTGTCAATCACTTGTAAAGCACTTTGAATTGCATTTGATTTGTTGGAAAGGTGCTATATAAATAAAGTTTGATTGATTGATGTATTGATAAACGCCAACAGAGATCAAGTATTAAAACCAGAAATGAGTACAAATCTCATTCATCACAATCACATTAACGATCGGAAATAAACAAAAATGTGATTCAAAAGCTATTGTTGTTGTCCATCTTCTTCTATCAATTTGACAGTAACCTTTCCTACCCTAAACTTACAGTATAGGTTGAGAGTGGTACTCAAACTCAAGACCTTGGGAGTTCATCACCTCAGTATGGAGTGATAAAGAGGCAGCAAGTGACAGATATTGAAGGAAGACCTATTTGAGTGTTTCTGATGATAATTCAAATAGAGTTGCATTCATTTTACAATAAAAATGCCCAATCATCACACACACACACGCACACACACACACACACACAAATCTTCCTGAGAAATAAGGTAGGCCTAGTAAGTCAAAAAGGAATGTTAGCAATAAAAACCCAAAGAAGTTACTCAAAATTGCATTATGGTTTATTGTTTTAAAGTACATAGAGAGGATGCTTTATAGACAACAACAATTAGAGCCATCTAAAATAATTACATCAATAATCTTTTTATATCTCACATTAACAGTGCAAACAACAGTACTGTTAAAAAATTTAAGACAGGTCATTAATGATACACAGCTCTCTATGTAATACTGACTTGGCCCAGCGAGGAGACAGGCACTCTCATCCCCATCACCATCACCATCACCATCATAATCCTCAATCAATTATAGACGGACTAGGATAACCTCCTAATGTGACCACAACATAGATATAAACATTGAAAGAGGCATTTAAAACAATGTCAATACCTAGCTGTACATTAACTATGGGTTTTGACAATCTCAACAATAATGCTTAAAGTATGGCCAACATCATGGGGCCAGTCTGGCGGACATGCACTGAGCCACATCCCGGGAACATCATTCTGTTTCCCTCAGAGGAGATCTGTGTTAAAATGAGCATTTATGTGCAGGCCGACGTTTTAATTCTGTGAAACTGGCCCCATGTGTCGTTTACGAATCAACAAATACTTCTACGTTAGCCTTACTGGACAGAATTTCTGCAACATGAATGTAAACAGATATTAATATATTTATACATATTTATATTAGGCAGGATAAGTATGTTAATCATTGGATCTTAATGAGTTGGGTATCACTATATGAACTCAGTGACACATTCCTAACACCTGCTCAGAAGCATCAGAACAGCTACATCGTGGCACATTCACACAAGCTGACGCAGGTCTCATTTAAGCTTTCTGTACTAATTTGTGACATAGTGGTAGAGCAGCAATTTATTGAGCGGAAATTTCAAAATAAAGGTCCTCCAACCAATTGCCATTTTCAACTAGAAAACAATTTAAAGTTTTCGGAATTTGTGCTGTGAAGTTGTTTTTTATACATTGTATGCACTAACCCTCTCTAGTACCCACCTTTGCATGTGTTCCCCACCCTGTTCACTGGAGTTTACAGTCCAAGGTTTACATAGCCTGGTTGGCTAACTGTTAATTACTAGCAACTAGTTACACAGCTTGCAACAGTCCCTTATTAGCATTAAAATAGTAATATAAGTTTATTTGTGTAGCACAACGTAGCACAACATAAAACACGATAAAACAAAGCTTGACATGAATTAAATATTAGCGCTACCTAACATACTAAATGTTAACGCTAAAGAAATATAGCCTTAATGAGAGGTAGTCATCTAACAAGCTAGCTTGCCGGTTTTTTATTCATTTGAAAAGGCTTGTGCATTAGCTGTCTAGCAAATGTTAGCTATCATAATGCTTTGGAAAAAAGGTAGAAAGCTAGTGCTAGCCAAATATCTGACTGTATTAGGCTGCAGACAGACTAGTAAGCTGTGTAGGAAGGTAATTAGCTAAAGATAGCTCTTATAATTACCAGCCAACCAGTAGCTGGAGGCTAGCAGTAGCTAACTGGTTGAACTGTGAGCATAAGTCCAGTGAAGAGATTGAGAAGCACATGGAAAGATGGTATAAGAGAGGGGTAGGCCTAGACTATGTAAACAGCATACAACATGTCAAAAACAGCTTGATGACACACATTTTCATTGCTTACCATATGTACATTTTCTGTTTATTTTTCTGATATCAATCCCCAGGAGTTTCACTTTGAAATGTCAGAAAAGTTCAATAAAATGACACGTTTCATCTACTATCCTTTGTCATGAATGGCAAGTATTGCCAAGTATTACATCACAACCAAGTGAAAGCTGACATGAGTGAATCAGTATTCATAACTATGTACCGCAGCTGATATGAAGCTCTTGTTCAAGTGTTATGAATGTGTTAAGAGTTCAAGTTAAGTTACCGATGGTGGCCATTATTTGAGTAGGGAGCAAAAATATGGACGCATTAAAGTAACATGCAGGCACTAAATAATCTCTAACATTTTCCCGGTCCATTACAAAATTCACATTATTCTGGGCTAAAAGGTCTCAAGCTGAAAAGTCATTTCTAAAAAAAACAAGCAACGCAAAAGAGTCAGAAGCATAACAAGGACATTTCTAATGGACAGGATGACATGCAGGCTGCCACCTCACTGCTTTCAGACAGAACAGAGACAGATTTGGGTTTCTATAGAATCATCCTGTGATGAACATTAGGCTATTACTCCTGGACAAACAATGAGCTTTAAAAAAAGACTAAAAGACTGGTTTCCACAAGTATACTGAGCTTAGTCGGGAGAAAATAGGAATCCCGATTGAATGGGACTATTCATGTCAGGGAAATAGAGCCTATATGTGTTACTATGGAGAGTCACTGCTGACACAGTTTGTTCTTGAACTAATAGTAATCTGTCTCCAGGGACTCTGCTCTGTCTTATCAATACAAACGTGTAACCATAATCACTTCAGTGACTGCAAGTCGGGCGGTAGAACTATTAAGAACCGGCATACCAGCGTATTAAACAAAGAGTAGTTGTGCGTACTTGGGTTAGGTGAGATTTTGTTTTGGGCCTCTAGGTGAAGTCCAGTAAGAGCGGGGATCTTCAACACCTTACCTGCTACTAAGCAGTTTAGGCAGTTGGTAGGTTTCCCTTAGTGTTGAGAGAATAATAGTGCCTATGGAAATGGGTGTGAAGCGGATGGTGCTAGATCTGCTGCCACATGAGGGGCAATCGGTCAAGAATTCACCTGCGTTATTGCTATGGCCTCTATGACGGTCTACATTTATGAACATGACTTTCCCAAAGGGAGAAATCAGATGAGAAAGGTTCTTGATTTTAATAGTTGTAATTAACAGTGATTTCCAAGGCTTAATTTCACAGTAGTGGCATCAGTCCTGAAACTTTCTGTGAAACCTTTCAGCTACCGTCATTCTTATATGTGGCAAAGGAGTAGAGTGCTGAATGTTTGCTGTTGCAAGCTCAACTGTCCTCGGACCTTGGAACAACTTATATAATACATATGAGCTGTGTGTGTGTGTGTGTGTTATTGTGTGGATTGTGCTCATCATGGCATGGACCCTTTTCCCCTCCATCCTGGCTGGACTAGAACTCATGTTGGTCAGTCGAGTTCCTGCTGGGTCAGGCTTTATTTGTGCTGGGCCAACACGTCATTGAAGATGTTGAGGAAGAGGTGGACATGGTACTCCTTGAAAACCAGCGCCGGGCGGAAACGGATTGATCGCTCACCACAGCCTCCCAGGAGGACACCTGTCGATGAGAGACACTCTTACCATGCATCCACTCTATGACCAGCACAATCAACAAGTCACCAGAAGTCCATTCATTTCCGAAAGATTTGAGTGACCAGGCTTGTGACTAAACTCGGCGTGGACGCTCAACAAGTTTGTAGGCTGAGAAAAGTCGGACATGGCCGAGCTATTCTCGGTCATCGGTCAATAACACCCAATCAAATGTCCATGCCAGGACAACTACTGCTTACTCTACAGGTACAACAGCACAACCGAATGAAGAGAATAAATGCAGAATGCTTCTCACCCTTGTCTCTGGCCTTGAGGATGATGCTGTTGCGTGTGGGGTCATCACGGACGTCGATGGCGCAGAACGTCCCTTGTCCTCGAGCTCGGCTCAGTATGCTGGGGTACTGGGCCTGGGGACCGGAGGGCAAGGTAAGAGGACACACATACATTAAAGGCACATTCACACCAGGGCATGTTTTGGAGCAATTTATTCGAACTCTGGAGCATTTACTCATTCAGTTCAGTTTGTTTGGCCACGTGAGAACAATGCCTTCAAGCAATATTCCACTTAGTTTTAACATGGGGGTTATTCGGCACTTGACCGCCATGAAAACTTATATATTTTCTTAACTTTCTTCTTATGTTTCTTCCTAAGAAAAAACTTAGGAATAAATGGTATTCTTGAAATGAAAGTTCTCAAATTTGTTCTTGATTTTTTCTTAACTTTAAGAAAGCTCTTCACCTGTCTTAAAACTCCTACAGTGAAAAGGTAAGCCTCTAATATCATATATTTAAACACATTTTAGACAAGTAGGTTATAGTTCAAAGTCTTCATAGGTTCCCCTACACCTAACATTACGATGAACAAGTATTGTAAAGCTTTATTTGGTGTAGGGCCAGGTAGGCCTCTGTCTCATGTCTGTTGAAAATAAGCTACAAATTTTACAGTTACCAACAGCAACCAATGTTTAAATATTTGCTCTAGTTGCCCTAAATAGGTTTTTCCCCAATTGTTTTGTCGATGGAAGCACTTTGGGTTGCCTCCTAGCCTTGTCTCCTAGCCTCAATGGTACTAAGCCTAAAGTTTATTAACCAGAATTAATTCAGGCTCTATTTTGAGAAGTTCTTAAGTAGGAAAATGAAAGAAATCCATAGAAAATATTGAGGAATTGCACTTAAGAGCCTTCCTAAGACTTAAGAACTTCCTAAAATTTCCTCTTATGTCATTTCTTAAGATCTATCTCAAGAATACATTGGTGAATCCGGCCCCAGATTTTTACTTCCCATTCATTTGAATGAGGCCACGAGAATAGACTGAAACTTTCATTTAAAGGAATAGTTCAGTAGTTTGAACCCTGGGCCCAAATAACATGTTTTCCGATAAACATATAAAACATAATAAGTGATCTACTTGTGAGTTCATGAGACTTTTGTTTACAAGCCCTGGTAAACTTTTTTCACGGACAGTACCATACACAGCACACACACACACACGCGCACACACACACACTTGGGCCTACCTGTAGCTCATATAACCCGTGTAGCAAGGCTTTCCCGGAACGAGTCACCTCCTCCAGAAGGTTTTCTCTACGAATCACGTTGAGAACCTCAGACAGGAATAGGTTCTTGGAGGGGTCGCCCATCCACGTGTTGAAGATACGGTATGGCTAGACGCAAAACACACACACACACACACACACCTGTAAATAACACTTATCAAAATGAGAACAATAATGTTGATGTTGGCCTGTTTTGCTTGAGAATATACCGCTATACTGCTCATATAGATAACCTTTTTTTTTCACTTTTCTTGGTATTTTTAAAATATTTTAATATGTTAATCTGTTGATTTTTTTTTTTTTTGCATAATGAATGTGTATTATAGGCCTATTACCATACAGTTACAGTCGCCTATAATAGACGTTCAAATAGCTTAGTTCAAATGTTATTTGCATGTGATATTTGTGTTCTATTCTTCGGTCATGTCTTTACTCGAATAGCTAAACCCATATGTTTGTAAGACAAGCATATGTCCATAGACCATTGACTTAATATTCCTAGATTTTTAGACTCAAGCCTCTGACTCTGTAGTCTACCGGTTAATTCAAACAATATGCTGATGCCATGTGCTCAAAAGATTTCCTTTATAGCCTAAGTTCCCTTCTATCAGTTTGAATGGAGATCAGATCACTTGATGTCATCTTTGCAAAAGAGAGAGGGGCAGGTAAGGAATTTAGACATTTAAAACAGTTTGTAAATGGACGGTTACACACATATCCAGCTTCACTTTTGGCACGTAAAGTGAACATGCAGGACCTGTATGTGGCCTGAAATTCCTTGTAGTCAAGATAAAAAAATAAAAAAAAGAGAGACCTTGTCAGCCTGCAGCTCATCCCTGTGGTAGTAGCCACCGGTCAGGAGCTTCTTGCTGAAGGAGACAATGTCAGCAGGGTCATCCATGCCCCAGTGCTCATGGGCCCAGAACTTTCCTGTAGTGCCTCCACCCGTCTGGACTTCATCCACATGGAAAGCACAGCCATGCTGAGGGGGAGGCAGCGGGTTAAGAGATTGAGAAGTGGGAAAGAGATAGAGCAAAAGAGATTGCTGACACCGAAAAGCAGGACTACTAATCTAGGACCAGAGCACACCCATGATTTCAATGTCATTTAGTAGGAAGCAAGGCTTAAACCTCCATCAGAAGAGTTTGATGGCCCGATGCTGGACCACTGCTGGATTAGAATGGTGGGCAATACTGGTGAACACTTTTTAGACCCCATACATACTTGTTACTTCATACGCATACGAAGACACAATTGTCTTCCCAAGATGCCCCTAGTAGAGATTTAGCCCCCTAAACATATACAGTATCTCTGTTGATGCCCCTGGCCTGCAGATGGTGTTACCTGACTACTTGTAACATAGCACTGCGCAATGCTGTCCATCAAGAGGATGTGCAAACGTTTATAAAACTCTTTTTCTATAGACGAAAAAACGGCCTTCAATGTACCAGAAGTGTGGCAAGTACAAGCCCATCAATAAAGGTTTTATTTTTAAGGTTGTATCCGGAAATCCTACTTTTTAATCTAGCTGGCTGACACCAGTGTGTTCCTAGCAGTAGCTGTAGCTACGATTTGGATTTTGTATGTTTTGGGGATTGTGAGCACATTTGGTCAACTATCTGATGGCATAAGCACTTGGTAGCCATGTTGTCTTTGTTTTCTTTGGTTTTGTTTACTCTAAAGACATACAACATACATCTACTCCAAACCATTTGTTGTCCATATAAAATGTGTTGCTAAATGATTGGAGGTGTCTGGATTCATGACTGTCACAGTTATTACATTACTTGCCAAGATGCGCACAGGTGACAAGCATGTAAATAGCACCAAGCTAATTTACACTTATTTAAGTTTGTTTACTTACAACTCCTGATTAAAAATACTGCTGGTTTTCACTATCTGAATTAGTTCATTTTCCACGGTAACAGGATATATACAGTACATAGGGTCACTCATAGTTGGAGTATGAAGATGTATATCCTGAATATTTCCTTAATTGGGATATCATCTGGAATAATTTGTACATGTAAACATACTAGGGTCTAGTCTGTCCTCAGTAACCAGTTAACACAACTTCATTGTCAAGTCGAAGCTATTCGCGATGAGGACAACAGGCCGAGGCCATCTGAACCGACTGTTGCCATAGCGATAATTCGCACCTTGCGAGCGATGTTGCGGAGGTTCTTGAAGAAGTCCGGGGTGGCGTGGTTATCTCCGCCTTCAGCCTGGATGGGCTCGATCACGATGCCTGCCACGGGCTTCCCCTTCTGCCTCCACTTCACGATCAGATCCTCCACCTGAGCGGAAGCACATGCGGGAGTTAGCGAACACACACACACACACACACACACACACACACACACACACACTCATTCATACTAGCACTGCCACTTTTTGACCTCTGAATCAAATTAGAATTTTGTTAAATAGCTAACACTCAAATAATATCTTCATCAGTGTGAATTCCCTTTAAATGTGCACGCATGCTAGCAGCAATGCTGTAGCGTGGTTTCCAGATCACTTTGATTAAGAAAACAATTTAATATGATAATACTGTTGTTGTTGTTATTGCCACATTTGCTTGCAATTGTAAAAAGGAAAGGGAAGACATTAACAGCACCATTATATAGAGAGAGAAATTTAATTACATGTAAATATCCACATTCGAAATATTCTTAGAAGCCAAATTAGTGCAAATTCAATTTTGTGGGGAAAAGATCATAGCCATAATTTATGCTCATGTGCACACACAAATGTACTATCACTGTACAGATCACACACACACACACACACACCTACCTCCTCCAGACAGCGGGCCTCTTCCTGTGCGTTCTCCCTGGTAAACTCCTCCAGTGGGTACTGCAGTCTGGGGAACGGGGCGATCGGCCAATCGAACGACGGCACATCCAGCTTGTGAATGGCTTTGGAGTGCGTCGTTGCCAGGCAACCTTAAAGAGGCAGGGGCGCTGTGTTAGCGATGTATCGACAATGCCACAAATACGGTTCTCGAGTTTCATATTGACGGCTGGTCACCTTAGGGTGCGCTCACACTATTCTGTTTATATGCAGAACAAGCGCTGTCTTAATTGTATCTTGTGAGAATAATTTGAACAAGCAGATTTGTTTCCATAGCAACCAGCAGTCGTTATCAGTAAACAGTGCTGATGTCCAACTGTCAGACACACAGCCAATGACAGCTAGACGCCGCTAGTGTCAAGACAAACAAACAAAGAATGGAGAGAGAGACATAGGGCATCTTCTCTCATTCAGACCTATTTTCATATTGAAGGCAAATTCCGGAACATTTACTGTTTTGGCAATAAAGTGTTTTCTGATTCTGATGTTGAAAGCTTTGGGATCTCATCGTCAGCTCTGCTCCACTTTTCTGTTTGAAAAGTAAAAGTAATAATTCTAACAAATAAAATGAACACAACTAAGATGTAGCTTATTTGTGCACAATGTAGCCTGCTATAAAGAGTTTTGAATATGCCAAGGTGGATTCTCGCATCACTTGTATACAGTCAGCCACACTGCATCACTGCCTTTACTTTGAGTGGGGATCGAACTGCAAACGCCCCGCTCAGCAACATTTAGAACTGCCACAGTCTGTTCAACAAGAGTAATATGTATGTAATATTTATAGCTGACTGAGGAAATCATCCATTAATGCATCATGTCTAGAATGTCATGGAAAATGTATCACTTGCTCTCTTTGTGATAAAAATGTTTTGAGATTCCAGTTTAGCTAAGGCTTAAAGCTGTCACTGAGTTCAGAAAAGCTTGTGACATATTTTTCACATAAGGAATTCATATGCCGTTGCAAAGGTAAAATAATCTGGGTTACATTACGACATGAGAACTCATATTTTGCCGTATAGCGACATAAAAGAGCGCTAATTCTGAAATGATGCTCAGAAGCTAGCTATGTGGAGGTGTTAAGCAACTAGCTAACGTGAGCTAATGTGTTGATTAGCTGTGTGTATTCTACCACACACATAAGTGGGTCAGCAAACTTGCCTTTTAATTAACCTTGTTTTCTTTTTGTTATAATTACTGTTGTAGCATCAAGCTCTACTACTCTTTTGTTTTGCAGAACTTTGAACTGCTGGGAAATATGTGCTTGCTTGATGGAAAAATTTGGAATACTGGCTACAGTTAGCTAACGTTAGCTGTCGAGTTTGAGTCTCTCTGTAGGTAGCTCACAAGCTACTTGCTTGTGAGCAACATCCCGTCTGAGACTGCAACCCCTAAGGGCAGGGTGCTGAAAATTAAAATTCCCCGCCGGCTGTACTTCTTCCTCAACAGCCAGAGGGAAGAGGATTATGTCATTTTGATGCCAACCTCTTCCAAATCCAGAAATTGTGATGAAGAGAATTAAATACAGACTGCTTTGTCTGGCCACCAAGACGTATTGATATACCGTATTTCCTCTAATAGTGGCCGGTAGTCAATTAAAAGCCGGGTCTCCGATAATGTCCGGGGCCGTGGTCGACACGAACAAATAAAGGCCGGACCCAAATACAGGCCGGGGAAAAAAACAAAGGAAAAAACAACGGTGGATACCGGTAAACTACTGGTGCCTGTTATATAATGTAACTGGAGTTTGTAGTAATGTACAAGTGCCACAAGATGGCAGTATGCCACAAGACGGCTCGGCCGGCGCAAGTCTCTGGAGCGTGCTATCGTCGATTACCGTAATTATCGGTAATGGATTGCAGTAACAAAAAAACTGCTACCTAACGAACCCCAACAGAAGCAGATCAGAAAACAAGGAGGCTTCGTACTAAAATATGAGCAAATATACTTATCAAACAGAGGAAATTAGAAATAAAGGCCTGTCTCTAATATAAGCCTGCTTCCAATAAAGGCCTGGTACCCTCTGCAGTTGAGGTAAATAAAGGCCCGGGCCAATATTAGAGGGAATACGGTAGTCGAATCTCAATCTGTTAAATGAGCTAAATGTTATTTTGTGGTGGAATGTCCCTTTAAGATGATAGGAATAGTTCACCCAAAAATGAAAATTGAACGTGTCAGCCACAACACAACTGTTTTCAATTTTTTACACTAAAGTACACTAGCAAAATACTGTGGAGTCCAATGAGTCCAACGGTCACCTAAACAAACAGGCCAGCGTATAGAATGGTGAAGTGAGGCATTATGGGATAGTGTTAAATACTATAACTCACCCATGGTTCTTCCATGGAAGGCCCCCATGAATGATAAAATACTGAGGTCTGGACAACCTGGGACCTGTAAGAAAGACAGACAGACAGACAGACAGACAGAAAGAAAGAAAGAAAGAGAGAGAGAGAGAGAGAGAGAGACAGAGAGAGAGAGAGAGAGAGGCATATATTTAGTACAATATAGCGGGGCATCCCATATTATAATTAGCAGTGTACTCATTCACCCACCTGGTTAACCATGCAGGAGGTGAGGTCGTCATCAGATGGTGTGTTGTGGCCTCGCTCCTTGTTCTATAGCAAAACCAAACACACAGTCAGGGACTCAGAGGAATGGGGAAAGCCACAGAATTAGAATTTTGTTGTTGAGATAGTATAAGATCTATTTTTATTCATCTTGAGATTGCCTCCTTGTTAGCCATTTTCCGTGTGTGTGTGGGGGGGTTGAATTTCCCCCGAACCAATCACTAGTGACTGATGTATCCGGCCGCTCTGATGTCATTTTCGGTGACACTGGTGCTGGGCGTATTTAATAACTTCACCAAGAAGGTCAGTCGTTTTTGACAAAAATATTGTCTTTTCAAAGACAATATGTTGGTTAAGAGGGTGATTTCAACAAATATTATTCTGCTGAAATGCCAATAAAAAAAACTGTATGAACGATTCAAAGGGTCGCTCTACAAAATCTGAATTCAGGAGTCTGGAACCAGGCTAGTCATCAACAGGAAATAACAGTAAAACTCAAAGGAAGTGTCAGGTTCACAGCAGAGAAATCCTCATTTGATTTCACTTAAGTGAGGTCACAACCTGGGAACTGATATATCAGTCTAACCTTAGTGTGCACCACTGAAAATTGTGAGGCTCTTGTACTTTAATGACTTGAAAAGGTTTCTCAAGTCTTGACAAAAGATTCTGTGTTTATGTAAATGACTTAGATTTAAAGTGATGATGAGCTTTGGAAATAACCCCTTGGGCTTTATTGTGCTGTCATTTTATGAAATTGTCACCTAAATTGATTCATTCATTCATACTCACCCTGTACCAGATAAACATGGCTTTGTAAGCATTCTCATTGGAGCAAGAGCCACAGGCCATCGTCTGAACACGACTCATTCCACTGGGAGCCACCTAATAGAGGAGGAGGAGAAAGGAATGAAAGGAAAGAAAAACAAGGTTAACAGTAAACAGCCCCCATCTGGACCAATCAGTAACAAATATGTCACCTTGTTTTGAGCTGTAATTGTAATTCCCCCTCGGGCCAATCCGTGTGCAGTGATGCATCTCACCGCTGTATTCTAAGTTTTGTCATAATGGGATCAGTGATGTCTTTTATATAGCTTTCAAAATGTTGGGCAAATAAGATACCCAACTGGATGGCAAATTCTTTTTTCGTCATTAGTTTATAAGAAGCTAATATTGCAAAACTGGAAAAATAAAGAAGCGCCAACACTTCAGAAATGGAAAACATTAATGAAATATTACTTGAGTATTGAAAGGACAATGTCGGAGGACAGCAACAAAGAGAAACAAATTTCACAAGATATGGAGCTCAATTTATGAAGCTCTGTAGATTGAGTGGAGCCGCGAAATCACAATCAGCATCCATAAATTATAAGGAAGCCTGTTTTTGTTTTTATTTTGTTCTGTTTTGGTGTGTGTGTGTGTGTGTGTATGTGTGATAAGTGTGTATATGTTTGTGTGGAGGGGGGGGGGGTGCTGTATTACCTGTGAGGACAACCGTATGTGACTGTATGATACTTGTGAATGAGCAAGTCAAACAGGGTCAAATCATGAAATTTGAGTTCTTGAAGAAATGACAATTATGTTACATGTTGAAATATTGATTGTATTGTATTCAGACCCTTACTCACTCAATAAAAAATAATTTAAAAAAAACATGTCTTTCATAGATATAGATATGACACATGGAAGCGCATACAAATATTGTGAAAAAAAAACCCAATGTGAATGTGTTTGTGTTACTGACTGAGAGAAGACTTTCAGTCAGCTTGTCCGGGAAGTTCTCGGGCGGCAGGATCCCCAGCGCAGGTCGGTTCACAAACGCACTCTGAAGGGAGGAGAGAGAGAGAGGAGAGAACACAGAAAGACACAAATATATGAATCACCACATCACCACACGCCCACACACACACACACACACACACCATTTTGGTCAGCGTCACACTTGGACTCCATTCACTTTTATTCACATTTTAATCAAATCCCATGTGCTCATCATCAAACTAGTATAAAGTGTTCCTACCTCTATTTACTATTCACTATACCATACCATTTACTACACTATGCTATACTACACTCAATGGTGTAGAGGTAAATAAAAAGGAGAGTAAACTATGACCTCCAGATTCCAACAGAAATCTATTATACTTTCAATATAGCATTTCCTTAAAAGACACAATCCTCATATAACTTACATACAGATTGATACTTACTAAGATGGTTACTATGAATTCACATTATACAGATTTATGTCAGCTTAAACTGCAATTAAAAGGGTGAGTAAAGTGGGGTTACCCTCCACTGCATCACTTGACTATGCTATAATAGACTCTCACTGTAAAGGACTGAATCGTCTCTTCTCTCAGCTGGATGACCTACCAGATTGTTGGGATTGGCCATCAGCTTCAGGAGGGCGGGATGGTTATAGCCTGAGAGAGAGAGAGGAGGTGGGGGGTGGAGGGAGGGAGGGAGGGAGGGAGGGAGAGACAGAATTTGATTTAACATGGCATTGGATCAGTCAAGAGCCTCTGGTTTTACACTGTTAAATTAAGTATATGTACGGCCTGACCATGTCCACATCAGGCTTCAGTGAGGTTCTAAAAAGCTTAAAGGAAAAAGGAAGGACAGTTAAATAAGCTATGGCATCAAAAATAAACTTTTATATAGACATTCCTGTTAGGATTTGGTTAAAAATATTTAAAAGCAGAATTCAACCTATTGCTTTATATGGGAGTGAAGTCGGGCCCTACGCAACCTTGACCGCCATCTATGGGATAAGAAGCCATTCGAGATTTTTGAAAACTTTCCATGGGAATTAGCAGGAGTATATGGGAATTAATGGGAACGTGTGGGAATTAACTGGGATAAAAGGGAAACTGTGGAGTTTATTTGCACAGGCTGTATTCACCATGTCGCATACAGACAGAAACAGAAGCTTTTTGCTGTATCGTACACAGACACAAATGCAAACCCTTCTAACAGACATCAAAAATTGACAATTTAGTTGAGTTTTAATTAAATGAGTTGATTCTTTACATGGGATTCTTTCATTGAATGACAAAAAAAAAAAAAAAAAAGGAATGTTGAATAATGTATTCCCTATGATCCCCCTCCAAAAAAGATCAAGAACGCACAGTGAAGGGTTGCAATGAGTGATGTTTTAACCAAAACATGCTGCAATAATGAAGAAAAACGTTATATTTTGCAAATAAATTAAAGCTCACTATTATAAGCTAATATTTTCTATTGAAATTGGGTACAATTTCCAAAATTCGCAAGCTTAACTTCCCATGGAAATTTTCGGGAATTTACTGGAAAGTTTCTGACCCTTTTGAAAGCTTACTCCCATTTGAAACATGTGGAGAAGCATGGAATAACAAAAGCTCAAAGTGGAACTGTTATCTGGCCCTGAATAGAGATATAAATGTGCAGATCAGAGATATTAATCAGAGACTGCTCCTCACCAAATACAGGCTCAGTGATTAGAAAAAAGGAAGATATAAAAAAAGGAATAGGATATAAAAAGACATGGCTACCCGTAGAAGAGCGTATATGTGGCCACTGAGGCTGCACGTCCTCCTCAAATGAATAAATTGAAAAATACCCTTCAGTAAGTCGAGTCCTATATGCTTAAAATAGTGAAATTAATTCCAGAATTTATTATCTTTAATGATGAAAGAAGAGCAGAGAGAGAGAGAGACAGAGAGAGAGATTTGGTTATCGATGCAAGAGAATATGAACTGGAGATGACCTTCTCACAGTAAAATTGTATAAAGCAGCGTGTCACACTGTGTCAAAATCAAACACATGCTGTGAAAAATGCTGTACTTGCATGCCAACAGGAATGAATGGAAACTTGGTTATGTATTGTTAACCCAATCACTGCCTGACAATACTGAAGTCTATCAGCAACTCCCAGTCAGCTTCTAAGCTGGTTCATAAGGTCAATAATTCAGTTCTCACACAAAGCACTGTGCTCTTGTAGACGATAATAAGATGCATTACCTAAGCTTACATAGCCACCTTACATAAAGCCCTGCAGTGCTATCCCACCTCCCACCAGCAGAGGGCGCCAGCCCCAATGAAACCCTATGGCACCCTACCTGTTTTCTCCAGACTCAACTGGAATTGAAGGATTTGGTTTGTGCTCAGTATGATATATGGCTAAACATCACAATATTTTAAATGACAGTGGGTCTACAACTGCATAATAGTAGTACAAGCCTATACAGTATAAATGGTTAATGCGGACATTTGTGACACCGGTGGAATTAAATCGATATAACAAAGACATACCAGACATATGCACAAAATGTACGGAAACTAGAGGAACATTGTTTCATTGTATTTGGCAATGCAGAGAGATTAAAACGTTCTGGGTAGAGGTAAGAGTTATAACCGAGAAGATTATTTCAAAACAAATCTTATTGGACCCCAAGCTTTTTCTGTCGGGTTTATATCCAGAGAAACGTAATTATAGCAAAAATGAACGAACATTTATAGATCTCTGCTTGCTTAATGCCAAAAAATGTATTGCACTGTTATGAAAACGGTTCACAGACCAAGCACTAATCAATGGATAAGACGGATGTTATCAAGCCTTCCATTAGAAAGGATAACTTACATATTAAGGGCTAAACAGCATATATTTGAGAATATATGGATGCCCTTCATTAATTATGTTAAGGACTGGAGATTTAACAGATGATCGAGCGAATGACTAATTTTTGTGGACAATGCAGTTTCTGAGCTTGTAGACATTTTTTTTTATTATTATTTTTCTTCTAAATACTTGTTATATTTTGTATCTATTTCAATAAATATACTCCATTTTGTTTAGATGACCATTTGGTAAAACAGGAAGAGCATTCTTGATGTTTTTTTGTTTTGTTTTGTGTTAATCCAGCAATTTTATGTTGTATTTTATATTATATGTATGTAAAAGGCTGTATTTCATGGTGTTGAAAATTTAAATAAAAATATTGTGGGGAAAAAAAATAGCAGCACTGTAACGATTAGTTTATTCATCGATTAATGGATCGACAGAAAACGAATCGATTATAATTTTGCTAATCGATTTTTATCAAAATTTCAGTCATTTATCAAGTAGAAATACCAAACATTTGCTGGCTACAGTTTCAAAAATGCTATAATTTGCTTGCTTTTCTCTGTCTCATACCCTAAAATGAATGCTTTGGGGTTTTTTGGGCTGCTGTTTCAGATGAGACTCAACAAAAAAAAATCCTTAAATCATGCTTTTGACAAAATACTGGACTGCTCCTTTAATGAGGGCTCCTCTCCACTGATAGGGGAAAACCAGATTGACCCGAACACCACTCCAGCAGACACCGAGCTCGCACAAAGAGTTTAATCTTCATCAAAAACCTGCTTCACTCTCTCTTGTCCTCTGACACACGTACAAACAAACCTCTGCAGCAATGTTCTCGCGCCGGTGATTCCGCCTATTTCCGCAACTCCTCTGCTATCAGCGGGTTTACTTTCGCTACACTTGTGAAGCGCCGATGCACAGCGAAAGGAGGAGGAGGGGTGGGGGGGGTGGGGGGGGGTGGGGGGGGCTGTGAGCATTTTGTTTCCCCAAGTCATTTGCATGCTGCATGCCGCATCTCTCAGCCTCTAGTCCACAAACACCAGAGACACCCACCCACAGTGCCAACCAAAACACACACTTACTCCTTACTCCCACTTTCCTGTCACCATCAACTATGCAATGTCTAAGGAAGGAATGCCATAGCATAATCTATAGAAAGATTATTGGTTAAAGAAATGAAATTCTTATCCGAGTAGGTTCATACGCTCAGTATCCACTTTAGTAAGTACACTTCCCTAATTACACAGACAGGCCACTTCTCCAGACAGTGGGTCACGTATAAATAAAGGTTAACGCTTTCTATGATTACCGTCTCTCTAGAACACTCTAGAGGAGTGGTACTCAACGTGGGGTCCGGGGACCACCAGGGGTCCTTGAGGGGGTTCCAGGGGCTACCCCAGCATTATCACCATTATTTCATTTACAATGAGTTAACGCCATTAGAGAACGTAGAAGGCTATAAAACGACTATTTTGATCATAGTTTCACTGTCATCTCTCTGCAGCAGTGGTTCTCAACATGGGGTCCGGGGACTACCAGGGGTCCTTGAGGGGGTTCCAGGGCAGTTAACACCATTAGAGAATGTAGAAGAATGACTGTTTTGATCATAGTTTCACTGTTATCTTTCTACCTACAATATAGACATGGAATTCTGGACAAAATCATATCTGACAATAAAAATATTCTCAGATTTGGGTCCAAGAGACAAAATCGGATCATATGGGGGTCCGTGGCCCTAATGTGGACTAAATTAGCGGTCCTTGATATGAAAAAGGTTGAGAATGCTCTACAGATAGTCATGGAATTCTGGACAAAATCATATCTAACAATATAAATATTCTCACATTTGGGTCCGAGAGACATCTCACCAAATGGGGGTCCGCCGTGGCTCTAATGTGGACTAAATCAGGGGTACTTGATATGAAAAAGGTTGAGAGTCACTGCTCTAGAGCACGTGGAGTGGTGAGAGAATGTTTGACTAAATGATAGAACGGGCTGATTTAAGCTACTTTGAACATGGTAGGATCCCTGGTGGCAGACACACTAATTCCAGCATCTCAGAAATGGTCTGATGAGTCCTGGTTTGGGTTGTGAGATGCTGATGGCACATTACGGGCTGCTGATGGTGTAATGGCGCAGGGAGTGCTTTCTTGGCTCACATTAGGTCCCTTAGTATCAAATGAATGCCACAGGGAACCTAAACATTGTTGCTGACCAGGTACGTCCCTTCAAGGGCACAGTCTAGCATTTATCAAATGGAAACTTCCAGTAGGATAAGTTCAGCCAGTTCAGGAAACGGTGCAATCCTTTTTACAGCTTGCTCTAAACATCTGAAACCATTCCACCAACACATCACAAGAGGAAAATGAGCATCCAAGTTATGTGCCCAGGTTCATTTTGGAAAAGGTTCGCTTTATTCCACAGGTGAGATAGACTACAAGAACACTTTCCAATGCTCCTCACACTGAAATGAAAACTTACATTTTCGTGTTTTTTGCTCATTCTAGCAAAAACATGTATCTTTAGATCAAAATCTCATTATTTTTACTTCCTGGAAAACAGAAAATCAGAGAATCAGGGGGTGTACAGAAGATTCCAACCAATCAGATTTTTGAACGATCCCGCTCCTTTACCCTTCCCATTTAATATAACTGCGTTTCTCTCCCTAACTGATATCCCATTGGTTTACACTTTTGAATGATCCCTCCCTGCATTATGTCCCACCCAAATATCCTGTTTCAACAGGAAATGCATCCCATTGGTGAAGCCTGACACCTAATGGTGAAAAGTAGGGTACTGCACTGGCCTTCTCCTATTGGCTGGTCTTTGTGCCAGGTGATGTCACCACCTGTTGTACTCTATAGAGGGTGACATCACAGGACACAGAGACCAGCCAATAGCAGATGACCAGTTCAGTACCCTACTTTTCACCATTAGGTGTCGGGCTTCACCACAGATTTAGGTGGGGTTTAGTTACTCTTTAAGGAAGCAAGATGCTCTCAAAATGCGGCTTCATTGTGACTTGTTAATAACACCGACATCAAAGTGCTGGTCTTAGACTTCCGCTGACTAAATTCACCTTCACACTTCACATACTGTTCACTGCAGCATCTCTGTCAAACACAGTTATTATTCTGATTAAATGGAGCCCAGACTCCCACTGAGGGAGGAAGCAGATATTAAACTGGAAGCTAATCTAATATCTGTAGACAAGGCCAGGACAGTCAGTGAGGGGGAGTGTGTGTAAGCAAGTGACAGGGTGACTCATCTGTCTGTCCCTATGTAAGCTTTTAGAGGGAAAGTGTTGACATTAATGTTGCCAACCAGCATCCAGTCACTTCAACATCTTCGATTTATAGTTCACTCTGGCCTATGAATTGCATCTTCTTCTGCATGATATCCTTTCTTACCAGGGTGAGTATGACCGTTATGCCCAATCTGTATCTGGTCACCCTGGCGACCGACTGTTACTATGGTTGCATTTCACAGTTCAGTCCGCTGGATCCAGGTCAGCAGTGGAGCAGAACAACAGTTAGTTCCACTGACTTCCACTGACGAAGACTCAGAACCATGAAATGTCAAATGTGAAACAAATTAAAGATGAAGTAAGGTTTAACTCCCAACACATAATATATCTATATATCTGTAAGGGTTGATAGGGTTGTTGATCAATACCAGTGACTCATCGATTACTGAACCAGGTGCTGAGATTTCTGACTTTCAAAACTCACTTTCTGGCCTGTACTCTGTTTTGGAACAAAAACTCAGTCTCAAGCCAAAACAAGTATCAAGCAAATGACAAATCAGTATTATTATTCCAGTATTTTGCATGGTGACATATTGACCTTATTCACACATCGGCCATTTTGAACTCTCCAGGTGAGAAACTCTACCCAGAAGACTGGCATAAATATATAAAACTAGCATTACTTCAACACATAAGCAAAGTGTTCAGATAGGCCGAACAGTTATTAAATTAGCTAGAAATCTCGGGGAACAACAACCACAACAACTGCTTGAATTTAGTAGGGAAGCTAGGTAGCTAGCTTACTAGTTCGTCAACTACACACTAACTAGGTTAGCCTCTGCTAGCTAACGTTAATGGGCCAAATATATTAGAATGTGAACCTGTATTCCTCTGGATTCTTGAGATCCATTTGTGTTATTATTATCTTATGTTTCTAATATGTTTTTCAGTGGAGAATCTGTGAAATGATAAATGTTTGAGCTGAGCTGTACTCCCAGGTAGAGTTTCCCGCCTTAATTGTTCAAAATGGCCGCCGTGTGAATAAGGTCAATTACCTCTTCACTAGACGCTTCTGTTGGATCTGCTCTACTTAGCTAGCTACTCCTCTCCATTGTGAAAATGTGACTTTATTGTATTGCTATTGGATGTGAGTAATAGCTTCTTTATAACGGAAAACTAGATTAACCCTAGTTACATGCTTGTACTACCATGTCACCTCACCATGTACTAGTATAACTTATGCTGTGAAACTAATGTTACTGCTAGCACACACTTAGGCCTACTATGCTAACGTTACATCCTCAGCAAAGGATTAAGCCCACGTACAGTGAAGAAGTCCGACAAACAATATGCAAAACCTAAATCAAACAATCTAATCTTAATCGTAAAATGACACAATTTCCTTATCAGGGAACCAGACACACACACACACACACAGCTTTCCTCTATGTCCAGTCAGAGCATGAATAAGACATAGAAATATGTTTTCAGCAGATGGCATTCCTCTATGCCACTGAAGGCTTTGAACCATATCAAGCCATGTTTTTTTATTTATTTAATGGGGACAGATATAGTATACACAGAGAATTGTATGAATGAATGAATTCATACATGAATGAATTAATTAACTGAACAATTTTCTAATGTAATGTATCACAGAATCGTTAGCTACTACTAATTTCCAATGCTCGTCCCTAGTTGGGCTTTTTACAAAGCGAGACAACAGTACAATTTAAAACACGTACAATATAAAAACAACAAGAGACAAATACATACAGTAGAGAAGTAGAGTACAGAACAAATGTATATTTCCATTGTTTTCCCTCATTTACAATTATTGATAAATGTACTATTTTCTTCTTTCCAACTGGATTTTAGTGTTACACTTGTTAGTCTAGTTTTTTTTTTATATATATTGGCAGAATCTGCTTTGTTCTGCGTTTATTCTGCCTTTATGTGCTACAAGTGTGATTTTGAGCCATACAATGGCTCTGAATGGAGAGAGAAGAAAACAGAAAACTCAGATTTGGATATGTTCATTACTAGCCATCAAACCCCAGATGGAGGAACCATATGTGAAAATGTGCAAAGCGCATGTGCATTGTTGTCTACTTTTGTTATTTTTATTATAACCAGAACATATTTGCGAACGGATATTGCATATTTACAGAAAATATGTCCCGAGATATAAAGCGACTGACTGGTGGGCATCCACTGGTGAAAGAATAATGCATCCAGCATAGGTGTTTATATGGAAGCATAATACGGACAATATTCAAATTAAAATGAAAATTATTTGAATACAGTGACTGAATACAATGACTTATTTTCATTCTAATTTTAATATTGTGAGTATTATGCTTCCATACATACATACCTAAACTTGCAAATGCAAGCTGGGCTTTTGCATTTGAATTACGTCATGATTTTCGCACACATCACTGAAAATGTAATTATTTTAATTGTAATTTTAATATTGTCCGTATTATGCTTTCATATATATATATATTAGGATCTTTTGGTACTCACCAATTGGGATGGAGGAGATCTGAGTATAGACGTCCAGCATGCGGTTGCCATCCACATCCACCAGGTAGTTCCCTCTGCTTTCTTCATAGTTGCAGAAGAAATGCACAGCGCCCACGTTCTGAGAGAGAGAGAGACATGTTCTTTAGCGAAAGGTGGACTTATTACAGAATAAACCCTGGGAATAGCATGCAATTTAAAGCTGCAATAAGCGATTTTCCGACTACT
The DNA here is from genome assembly GCF_046629955.1 of Centroberyx affinis. Taxonomy (NCBI): domain Eukaryota; kingdom Metazoa; phylum Chordata; class Actinopteri; order Beryciformes; family Berycidae; genus Centroberyx; species Centroberyx affinis. Next base: position 103,205 of record NW_027279369.1, read on the forward strand.
AGAGGGTGACAGAAACCGCAACACATTTGTAAATAAAGCACAGCAAAGCCACTGCACTACGGAGGCCCTCCACCTGGCAAAGCACCATGCATACAGGCTAATAGCTAAGCTAACGGTGTCACCGGTTACCAGTCTCACTTTGGCAGATTTAAAGAGGTAGGTAGCAAGTTTACTAGTTTAACAAATTTACTCACTCGAGTTCATCGATTCCGCCATTATGAGAAAACAGATATACTGTGTATTAGAGTACATTAGGCCTGACCAGAATATTAGCGTTATTAGTGTCCAGCCATTTTTAACCATTACAGGCACTGGAACCGATTCTGTAAAACCGTAGGAAAACTTTGGTACCAAGTTCCCCTTCCTACAAACGACAGGTAGGTACTTAAGCCAATATCGTCCTTTTACTGTAAAATCCACAAGGAAATGTTATTTTCTTTCCGCATTTTATTTATTCATATTGTTCAATTCTGACACAAGAAAAAAATATGGGGGAAACACAAAAATATAAACACATACACAACAAGCTATCAGCTTCAATATAAAAATGTCGGTTTCACTGCAGGACGGCCATGTTTAGTTAGTATCTAGTGAGCAGAACACAGCTTAATTATTCAGGCATTCAGTCATATAGTTCAATTTTTTTTTGTTACTTTGTGAGTAGCCTTCTCTTAAATGAATCTATAATCAGTTCTCCTCACTGTAACTGGTAGCTATCTGATTTGCAAAGACTTGGAACGTGACCAATTTTGCCGATGCCCTCAGTTAAGGTTAGATCAGAAACTAGATAGCTAATTGAATACAAACCTGGAGGCCAGCAAAGTTCCACTATAGCAGATGAGCATAATACTGTATGTGGAACACTCTTTTAACCCTCCAGGGTTGATTTTAACTAGTTCACTGACTAAACATAATAGGAGCTTCAATCTGCCTATACACACGGAGCCATGCCTGTAGTCGCTACTATGCTACAGAAAATTCCCATACAGAGAGAGAGAGAGAGAGAGAGAGAGAGAGAGAGAGAGAGAGAGAGAGAGAGAGAGAGAGAGAGAGAGAGAGAGCATCCATTATTATCCTCAATTTCTGATTCACCAAACAAAAAGACCAAAAAGGTTGGCTGATTTTCCCTTTAAGCGGCCATTTTCATACATGGGTACATGGGTATACCCGCAGTATAAAAGTACCATAGTACCAAAATTTTAAAACTGAACTATACCAGCATTTTGCAAAATTCGCCATCCATGGGTAAATAAAGACCGAGCCTCTACGGATTCAAGTTGACGGTGACATGGTGGGCGGGGCTAGCAGCCTGTGTGTGCTTTTAGAAGGTGAGCTGATGTTTAAAGATGCTCCATTTTCCATTTACTGATTGGTTATCGAAACAACCCTAACACACACACACACACACACACAAACACACACCACTCAGCTTACCTGGATATCTCCCAGTTGTTTAGTCAGCTCCTGAGTATGGAAGAAAAAGACAGTTAATACTCCTTTAAGACTTGGGTCAGTGTAGTGCACTCACTCATAAATAAAAGATTCAAGTGTGTGAGCATGTGTGTGTGTGTGTGTGAGTGTGTGTGGCACCTGCGATCGTGGCCCAGGGACTTGTGTTTTCATGGAGGGTCCGTCATACTCAAACTCCACCTGGGTCTTGGGTGCTGCCTTGCTAACGTACCTGCAGCCTGTGGGAGGAAACACAGGCAATGTCAATAATAAAGCAAGGATATAACAATAGGGACACAGAACAATGCCTTCTCCATATATGGTGACCGCCACTTCTCTCCTCTCCTCATTAACAATAACAACATCTGGTGAGTTGGCAGTTTAATTGGAAAACACATTAGAATCAGATTTTGTTGATGGTTGCAAGAAAATTAATTACTATATATTGGATGAAGCCTAACCCTCCCACGATTGTTCAATGGTTACAAAAAGTCAAAACATGTTTACATGATGGAACACATGACTGCCCAGCTACAACTAAAACTGCCTATTTTTTTATAAGAAAATGGTCATCATTTATTGATTACCTTAGTTAGGAATCTTGTACTTTATCGTTTAGATGTATCATTTTTGTAGGTATATGTGTGTGTGTTCTACTTCTGTACGGTGTCATGTCATCTATATGTGTATGTATGTCAAGTGAAGCCTGATCTCAAGGTGATTTTGTTTTGTAATGTTAATTGCCTGTTAATGTGTGTTAATGGCAATAAAGTAAAAAAAAAAAAAAAAAAAAAAATCATCATTGCATAGTTCCAACATGTTAGATTTTAGACTGATATGTCCTGAGTCATCAGTTCAACCATTGTCATGTATGGACATGACACACACACACACACATCATTCCATAAGCCCAACCCTAACCCTTTTTTTTTTTTTTTTTTTTTTTTTTTTTGTAGTGTTTTTTTTTCTGTAGTAGTAGAATATTGTCAGTTCAGGGTAGAGAAGAGAATGGAATTTCCGATCCAGTGAAAATGTGAATTCAGGCTGAGATGTCCGACTGCTGCTCCCATATTAAAATATTCATCTGAGACTTCATGTGACTTTCCAATTAACAATAACGCCCCCAAGGCACTATGCATAGTTTAGCCGGGCTGAAATGCAGGAGATATAAAATGAATTTAAAAAGAACGAAAATGGTAAGGTAACTGTTTGACTTGTGATTTTTGTGCATGTCTATCATTTTAGAGCATGATCTGCCTCGTTAAACGTGAATATTTATGTTTGGCTTAATATATCTGCAGGGGCTGATAGGGTTGTTGATCATTACCAATGACTCAGCAATTACTTGGCCAGGTGCTGAGATTTCTGCCTTTCAAAACTCACTTTCCACTCCATACTTGGTTTTTGAAAAAAAGCAAAAAAAACAATCCACCCAGGAGTTTGAGGATTTGGAGCTTTAGGACAGTGGTTCTCAGCGTGGGGTCCGCGGACCACCAGGGGTCCTTGAAGGGGTTTGAGGGGGTCCCCAGCAAACTGATGAATTGTTAACACAATTAGAGAATGTAGAGGAATGACTTTGGTCATAGTTTCACTGTTCATCTCTACCTGCAATACATATCTAACAATAACAATATTCTCAGATTTGGGTCCGAGAGACAAAATCTCATTGAATGTGGGTCCGTCCCTAATGTGGACTAAATTAGGGGTAAAAAAGGTTAAGAATCACTGCTTTAGGATACTTGCAATTTGTTACACATTTCAGCTACTAAGGCGAAAAAGCCTTGTTCTTAATCCAAAAAAGCAAATGAGAAACTAGTATTAGGAGGCAACCTATGCTGCTGTTTTTGCAGATTCTACTGGTCACTGCTACTTGATGCCCCGTCAAATGATCTTGCGACCGACCAAAGTCATTTCCTGGAGGTTCCTGACCCTCAGCTTAAGAACCACTGTTGTGTTTTTCTGCCTCAAGACAGGCAAACCAGCAGCACAACCGGATCCAGCCAGATCCACCCGTTGATCATTGACAGGAGAGAGGACCTTCGAGCCATCACTCGGTCACCAGCCTCTGAAGCGGCTGTAAACTGCGTTTCACGGCCGCAGGTAGGTCAAACATTTACACTGATTATATAACTGCTGCTGTATTTCCACAGGGACGTTAAAAACAAATCTGTCTTTTAACCTTTTCATGGCTGTTTAAACAAGGGAAAATGACATTCCAATGCGGTTTCTCCCAGTTTAGCCATTGAGAACATAAGATCTCTTTGCAAATTTGGAAATCCGGCCTTCAAGATGAAAAAGTGACATTCTCATATGCAACCTCTTGCCATGATGTAGACTAGGGCTGAACGATTTTGAAAAAATATGTAACTGCGATTATTTTGACTGATATTGCAATTGCGATATGATTTGCGATATTAGAGGGAATGATCATTTTTACATCATTATTCTCATTTTCATTGAAAAACGTATTAAAATGATTATGGTGTGATTTTTGCAGGGGATCTGTACCGAACAAAGATGTTTTCTTAAGTCTGTAGAATATGATGTGTAGGCCAGGACATCTCTGCAGCACCACAATATTTCATTTAAAATGCTATTTTGACACACATTTCGCCTTTAACAAATATTGCAGTAGGCCATATTGCGATTTCGATAAAATTTTGATTAATTGTTCAGCCCTAAAGTAGATACTGTATACTTTTAGTGTTCATATTTTAAGTCAATTTTGATCAAAAACATATTTTGAGTCAAAGTTCATAGATAGCACAGTACATAAGATAGATTAAACAATTTGTATTACACCAATGTTATTCTGATCCCTACTTTGCTATTGGATGAGCAAACTGCCATGTGTCATTTCAAAAGTAACAATGAGAGCTTTGACCTTTCTGTTAGCAGCAAAATTTGAGCCTGTTTAATACTATTTACAAAAAACTGTCAGTCTATATTATTACTAATATAAAATTAACAAACTTGTATATTTTATTTTACATGCAAATTTTGCTGTATATTTGTGTAACACCACATGATCAAAATAAATAAATCAACCTCAACATTTAAGACCATAAATTTAGATCATTTATTTTCAGACATTCTGATTTTGGATTGCTTTGCCTTCAAAATGCATAAAAAATATGAAGCTAAACAAGCAACACGCTCCAATTTCTAGAGTGTATTATGAGAAGTGTTATTGTATTGGAACCACTTCAGGATGCTTTGCATATAGGCGAAGGCAGATTTACCTTGAGCGCTGAGCCGCAGGTTGTTCTGCAGGGAGAGAGCGAGCTGCCGGCCGAGCAAGGAGGACGCCATGACAAAGCCACAGAGAGACCGGGACAAGTGAGAGAGAGAGGCACCAGCTGCCCTCAGTGTCCACCTTTACCACGTCACCTGGAGAGAGAGAGAGAGAGAGAGGGAGAGAGAGAGAGATTCAGTGATATGTACAGTATTTATGAAGTAGACTGAAAGAGAGGAGGGACTTGGGCGATATTCAAAATCTAATATCGCGATACTGTCCTGCCAAAATATCGCAATATACAATATTATTGCGAGCAGTCTATTTTTTTTTTCTTTTTCTGGGGGGGGGGGGATTTTTTTTTTTCTACCATGCCATGACAGTTTTTTGGGTTTTTTTGCACTGCATGTCATGTAAATGAAATATTGTGGTGCTGCAGAGATGTCCTGGCCTACACATCATATTCTACAGGCTTAAGAAAACATCTTTGTTTGGTACAGATCCCCGCAAAAATCACACCGTAATCATTTTAATACGTTTTTCAACGAAAATAAGAATAATGATGTAAAAATGATCATTCCCTCTAATATCGCAAATCATATCGCAATTGCAATATCAGTCAAAATAATCGCAATTAGATATTTTTTCAAAATCGTTCAGCCCTACCACAGGGTTTCCTGGTGTCCCTTCTCTTCTTCTTCCCATTTACAGTTTCGCAACTTTCATAATCTATGTTCAGTAAGAAACAGGCTGGTTTTTGACAGCTTTGTCGGCAGCTTCTTTATTTTGGTTGCTAAACTGGTTTTTAATCCAATTCCAGGAAGCATTAGAAAGGTATTAAATTTGTCTTAAATGTAATTTTTTTTCCTTTCTGAAACCTGCAGATACCCTAAAGACTGCTGGTCCTTTGGCTATTAAGTAGGTTGAGCACATACATAGAAACACTTGGATATCAGACAAGCTGTGTCTTGTTTATTCTCTCTGTATTGTCTGCATTGGTTTGGACTTTGTCCAATTCTTATGCTCATTGAATGAAACTCTGCATGCATAAGCAACACACAGGCCTACACACAATGCCAGCTGGCTAGCGATTTCATATTTATATTATTTTATGTAATACCCGCAAACTGATCCATCAGCAATCCTAATGTGATGTTATCTTATGGTGAAGTGGAGGGCTGATTGTAAACGAAGGAGGAGGTAAGTGGAAGAGCAGCAGTCTTGTTTGACAGGTTTCTGTGTGTGTGTGTGTGTAGTCAGTAATGCTCATTACTTTACTGCACAGCTGTAGGGTTTAGCTCACACTCACCCTGTGGAGTGCGTGTGTGTGTGTGTGTGTGTGTATGTGTGAGAGACTGGGAATGTGTTTATGAGTCATGTGGGAAGCAGAAGTTATCTGAGATCAGCAGCTAAGTGAGGCAGAGGGAGGTGTTTCCCCTGAACCACATTCACTCTCTAATACATATACTGTATTGGCATAAATGAGACAGAAAAGATGCCCCCCCCACCCCCTTAACTTGCAATACAATATATAAATAATTAATTGACTTATTAACATGGCATTAATCAATGACTTAAGAATGCACATTATATAGTTACATTTTTAATTAAACAATGTAAGAAATTCATCTTAAATTCATTCTTAAAATTTTTTTTTTTTTAATAAACCTGGGTCCTACACTTCCATGCATAATGATCATTCCTGATTCGTCACATAACAAAATGGCCAGTGGAGTCGGTCTCCAGTTGATTTTCCCTCTAAAATGGGAATACATGTCTTCATAATCTGCACACCACACAGCGAACACAATCACACACACACACACACACACACACACACAGCACAGCGCCACACTGTACCACTGCACCACATAAGGACTGCTATTAATTGCCCTTTCCAGCGTTTACATTGGCATTGCAATGGCAATGCAACTTGAAACAATAATTCACTATAATTCATAAAATATAAAGAATTTAAAAAATCAATTGAGTGGGAGACAAAGGTTAGAGAACTAAAATTTAAACTTGAATGATTTGGATAACTATATATTCTCAATTATGGACTATTTTACATTATTATAGATATTTATGAATATGTACTATCGCATTGTACATGTTTTCAGACCAGATAATTCATTGTTATTATAGACATTGGTGATTATGTACTATTACATAGTCCGTGTCTTCAAGCCAAATTATTAATCATCTCAACATGATTTGAATATATAAACTGTTGTTTGTGGGTTTTGGAAATGTAAACAGCTTTGGCAATATTGTTTCAAACAGTCATCTCTCCTTCCTGATTTTCCCAACTCTTATGTAATACTGGCAGCGCAAACAGGAAAAATCCAGACAACATAAGCTATCTGCTTTCACACAGCTAAGGAAACTCTACCCTAACACACACACACACACACACACACACACACCCTTTCTGAGGCGACACCTCATGGACTGGATCAAACTGGTTCTAAGACTGAGTGTTACACAAGGCTGCATCTCCCTCTGCCCCCGAGGAAGGGGAGAGAGAGAGAGGAAGGGGAGAGAGAGAGAGAGAGAGAGAGAGAGAGAGAGATTATGATGAAGTGATGGAGGGGGGTGGAAGAGAGACAGCAAGGGAGTCTGAAGAGAAAAGAAGGGAATACAGAGGGAGCGGTGTTGCTGCCTCTGATAAAGCTCTGGGTCAGAGAGAGTTGGAGGAAACATTCATTGGAATGTTGTCAAAATCAGGAGAAATCCTTGATAAAAGACTCATGAAACTTTGGTTAGTACATTGTGATGGATCCTAATGTATATGTCTAATTTTATGTCTAACTGCCATGATTTATATAAGAGTTGCATTATTCAACTTCTTCATCTTTACATGGGTTTAGATAGTCATGTTTGATATTAAAGTGTTCAGGAATTTAGGCTGAGTTCAATAATGTGAATGTTATGACTGTAAAGTAATTCTGTATCATGTATCAAACCCACCTTTCTGGATAGAGCCATAAAAATCGTAAATCCATAAATTCCTTTCATTCTTGGTTTAGTTCTCTCCTTTTTCCTCTACTTTGTATCTCCTAATGTCCCCAATGCGTTTAGAATAATGTGAAGTATACTAAATTGGTTAATCATATATGCTTAAGTGTTTTTATTATCATCACAATAGTTAAGGTCTAGTTATATTTATCCATTCTGGCCCTAAGTCGATAATTATGTTCTATTTCACTGTTTCCCTATATCAACCACCAAAGTTCCTATATATTCGTGATTTAAATATTAAGATTATAAGTATGTATCTAGGCTATTCTGCTAAAACAACACGAAAAGTGTGAACAGTGAAAGTTTTATTGTCTAATTATGTTTCATGTAATGGTTTTATACAATCCATAAGGGTTTGTTTACAGGGTTCATAATGTTCACCAATAATAACCAGTAATTGGTTGAGTATGTAAAGTCCAAACGCGTTATTCTAAATCTTTATCATTACATAGACTAGTTAGGCTACTAAAGTAACTGAGAGAAGTATCCTCATGTGTCTCTCTGTTGGGTGTTGCCTGTGTCCCGAACAAAGAAATGTAGGCGGAATCTCCAAAACCGCGCAAAGTATTTTTTTACACTGCAAAACCCGCCTTGGAATTCGGAAAAACGATAAATCTCTGAGTTCTTTGTCACCTTGGGCGCTTCATTGCCCCGAGCTTCATGCCGGAGGCCATGATGCCGTCACCCACTCAAAGACCAACCGAACCAGATTTAGATTCAGATCTCGAAAGCCCGGTTCCATCATGCCCGGAAGTCCAGTCGACAGCGGAAAAGCCAGTCGCAGAGCCGTCTTTCTTAAGCATTACGTGATTAATGTTGTTTACGAGATGTTACATAAGACAACCAATCGGATACTACCATACACCATTGCATGACCTATTGTTTACTGACTTACTAACCCCTGCCTGTAGACCCCCGTCCTGCTGAAGACTCCGTTTTGTTTGATATCTTCTGGCCACGGTTAAGACTGGTCTGCATTACTGGTAGCTGTACGTGCAGCTTCCATTGACTTAGTGCACTTGCAAACAATAAAAGGCATTAAAAACCATATATGAAAACGGTGTAAACAAACACTTATGCGTGTCTTTAGTAGTGATTGTATTGGAGTAAAATCACTGGACCCAGATGGACTCTGACGGACATCTTTAATACAAGAGCACTTGATAAAATCGGGGTGGTTGGACTGGACTGTCCTTATGACTATCTTTACTGCTTCTTGTCTTATCTCATGTTGTCGTTTGTGTTTCTATGTTTCTCTATTGTCTCGCCGCATTGAATTTCCCTGTGTGGGATAAAGTTGATCTAATCTAATGTAGCCAACTGGGATAACGCGGGGCAAGATTTGGTGTCTACAGTTACATCTCGACTTTTTAACCCAGTATGAGCCAGAACGCAGCCTGAGATCCTATGCAAGAGATCTGAACAGTATTGTATTGTTTACGTTTTTATTTTAGTTTTATCAAAAGTTTAGGCGAAGTGTCGAAATACTTTGGTGTGATATCTGCCCTTGAATGAACTGTTGAAACCTCAGGCAAAAAAAACAAATGACATTTACAGAAAAAACAGTAGATATGAACAACACTTGGAAATCGTGATCTAGATCGTGGATTGCTCTACTGCCTAAAAAGATCGTGATATGATATTTTAAGTCAGTTTAAGTCTTTTAAGTCAAGGTAATAAAATCAATTTTAAATGTTTTTTGCTTGGTTCTAAGTTGCTTAATGAAACGTAACGCTGGTAGGGGATTCAATTTAAGATTGTGGGGCTTTCAATGTAAGCCAACGCCAACAAAGCAGGAACGGGAGTATTGCAGCATCCATCAATTACTTTGTATGTTCAAAAGCTTATCAAAACAGCAGTTCTGACAAAATGATGTATGTATGTATTATGTATGTATTCCATATAGGGTTGCAAAGGGGTGGAAAATGTCCGGTAAATTTCCGGAAAGTTTCCGGTAAATTTCCATGGGAAGTTAAGCTGGGGAATTTTGGAAATATTCCAAATTGGAAACTTTCCATGGGAATTATGGGAATTTATGGGAATTTATGGGAATTAATGGGAATTAATGGGAATTAACTGGGAATTGAGGGTAATTTAATGAAAAGGTATCATATCCAAGCATAATATTTGTTTTGTTATAAGCAGACATCCATCCAAAATAATACAATTAAAACAGATTTATTTGTAAGTAGAACTTTATCAAGTGTTAAATATTTTATTGAACAATCAATTCTTTCATTGAAGAACAAAAACATGAATGTTGAGTTAAATATTACTCATCCCCCAGACCCAACCCATTCAAAAATTAACAAAAATGCACAGGAATGCACAGTGCATGTAGGCATGTAGGGGGCGTGGTCTCAACAGCCCTGCAGTAAGCAGTGTGCTATGTGTGCATGTGATTGAGGAATAGCATAGATATTCAACTGTACTTGCATGATATCTGGTTGTTTTAGTCAGGATTATGCTAAAATATGTTTTCCCCAACTATATTTAAGTTCCCTATTAAGAGCATACCTTCAATTTAGTAAATTCCTGGTTTATTCCCGTCTATTCCCATAAATTCCCGTTAATTCCCATAAATTCCCGTTAATTCCCATAAATTCCCGTTAATTCCCATGGAAAGTTTCCAACTTTGAAAATTCCCGGAATTTTGCAACCCTAATTCTTTCTAATCAAGGTGTCTTCCAGGTGGGGCTGTCTGTATGGGTTCTGAGAAGTTGTTTGGTGGCATAATTTACTTCCCGTTTGGTCATTTGGTATATGCGAGGTGCAAAAGACTGACCCATTACACTAAATCCGATCCATTATTTTTTGTTTTCAAAGGCAGTTACTGTGAATTCTAAAAAGGCAGTAAATGGTATTTACTTTGCAGGACCAATAATCGTAAAACAATGAAACAGTGACTTTTCCTCACACTATAATCATATCATCAGACCATCAGGGTCAGAGTCTGGGCTATTTGGTCCAATTGGTCCGGGCCCCTCAGCTATGGAACTCACTGCCTGAGCATCTCAGGCAAGCAAAATCGGTATCGTCTTTTAAATCACTTCTTAAGACTCACTTTTATACAAAGGCCTTCTTACAGTTTTATTGATTTATTCTTTTATCGACTCCCCTTTTACCTGTGTTTTATCTTTGTCTTATGGTTTTATCGTTTTGTGGTTTTATTGTTTAACTTATTTGCCTCTTTTAATCAGTGTTTTGTTGCTTTGCTTATCCCTTGTTGGGTTGTATTGTAATTGTTACTCTTCTTATCTTTTATTTTATGGAAACCACTTTGTTTTTTAAGTGTTATATAAATTACAGTTGTTATTATTTGGAATGAGTCCAGGCTAGTCAATGGAATGTGCCTGGGCTAGTTGAGTCAGACAGCCGGTGAGATTATACTACCATAGTGTGGGAATAGAATGGGCTCAAGTCTCCTGACGACTCCATACCAGTACAACAAGATTTTTTTGCAAACGATTTGGATTGATTTGGTCGGTCTGGTCTGCCGGTTACACAGCACATAAAACAATTTACAGAGCTGCCAGCCCGTCTCCAGTGTGAGTGCTGAAATGGAAACAGGCCGGATAAGTGAAAGCTTCACGGCCCACTTGACTTCCTCCTCTGCTGGGCTTTAACGGGAAACACTAGTGGGGAAACACAGGCTTCACAGAACTCCCATAAGGATAAAAAACAATGTTAGAGTGTCTGAACTAATACACTGGAAGTCTTTTTAAAATCCTGAACGATTTTGAAAGCGATCTCCAAATATAACGGAGATTTATCCTGCTGACTCCTGATACATCACTGATGCCACAACCTCTAATCATGCTGGAATTTTGCGCAATCCAATGTCAGTCAGTGTGTATTTATATTCGCAAGGTACTGTACACACTGTAAACTGGGCTATTATTGGCTATTGACAGTCTCCACTCTTTGAATGAATCCGTGATCCCCACACACTAGAGCAGTGGTTCTCAACATGGGGTCCGGGGACCACCAGGGGTCCTTGAGGGTCCCCAGCAAATTGATGAATTGTTAAACTTCATTATTTTGTCATTTTAGAATGACTGTTTTGATCATAGTTTCACTGTTATCTCTCTACCTACAGTACAGACAGTCATGGAATTCTATACAAAATCATATCTGACAATAAAAAATATTCTCAGATTTGGGTCAGAGAGACAAAATCTCATCAAATGGGGGTCCATGGCCATAATGTGGACTAAATTAGGGTCCTCGATATGAAAAAGGTTGAGAACCACTGCACTAGAGGACCCTTCCAGATCTTGGGTCGTAAACATCAAACATGTTTAATATGATCGGGGCGGCTCAGGGCCTCATTTCCCAATAGCGATGGCTGTTAGAGGTAAGGAGTGTTTTTAAGTGTGGTCCTATGAAGGTTCGTTCATTACCTACGTGTGTTTCTCAAAGCAGCACCAGACTTGGTTTCATAGTAACAGATTAAGTAATGATATTGTGCAAATACATCCTTTAATGCAGTAGTCATACAGTATGTTCGTGGGTTTAATGTTAATGTCTTTTCTTTTGCTCGAGATACTTGCCCTTTTGCAAAAATTAATAACTAGCCTCAGATGTAGGAGTGATGATTCACGGTTTCCCTCAGCACCCGAAGACTTTTTTTTACATCATAACTCAGTGTTCCCGTCTCCTGAAGCACACCACCGCATCCATCCATTTTATACCGAGATCATTAGCGGGAGTGTTTTGTTATTTCTCAAGACGCACTTCTAGGACCAATCAGAGGCAGTCATTATCTATGATCGCTTTTAAGAGCGTCTTAAGTTAAGATGCTTTTCAGAAACACCTCACATACTAAAGAGGCTTCGTAAGACGGATACTACGATCGTCTTAGCCTTAAGATGCTTTCGGGAAACGAGGCTCAGATGAGTCTACCAGTCCATCGGGCGGTTAAGATCGAATCTGTAAACCCTTCACACTACCAGATAATCTTGGCCAAGCCTCCAGTTACGATTTCCTCTCCCAATTGTCAGGCTTGCAAAATGTGGTGCAAATCGCCCCGATAATCCTCTAGTGTGTCCAAAGCCTTGGTCTGATCTTGGCACATCATTTATCTGAGGCCCTATTCGCACAGGACTAATATTACATGGGACCGTGAAGCGATTTGTAATAACTGTGGAAATCGTCAGCAATTGTAATCCTGTAATTTGTAAAGAAAAAGAATCCAGCGCAAATTACCTGACATATTTTGGTTAAGACAGAGGTCCACTGTTAATACTAAGCCTGTGCAAAAATAATTCATTAATTACATGAGGTCCCCACATACTGTACTGATCCCATGTGAATAGGGCTAATCCCATTAGTACCAATCTCATGTGAATTTTCACAATGTCAGTGTATACAATACAACTTCATTTTTCTGGGACTGATCTATGTTATGTTATGCTAATGTCGCCCATTGGAATGAGCGGGGCAGATACATAAAGTTAAGAGACTTCTGGTTTCATGTTATTGTATTTCTAATCGGAGAAATCGTTATGCACCTGACCCACTGGACCATATGTTCGCATTATTAAGGACTTCAATTAATAATCGACCTAAGCCTATCGTTGACTAAGCAGCATCACTAAAGATGGCAGCATCTGGTGCCAAGTGAACCCTGTCATGATCACACCATTTGCAAATGCTTTAGGGCTGAGCGATCATGCCTTTACAGTTTCTGACATTACAGATAATCTTCACACACACACCATAGAGTCGTCAGAAAGAATGTATAGAGAGAGAGAGAGAGAGAGAGAGAGAGAGAGAGAGAGAGAGAGAGAGAGAGAGAGAGAGAGAGAGAATACATTATTATTAGCTTCATTATCTTTGTGTCCGTACTAACAGACCGCTTCCCAGAGCCACATACACACTTAGAGGACCACACCAGTGTTTTTGCATGTTTAGCCCATTTACTACAATACCCATATAATTAGCATTACTACTGACCATTTTCCAAAGCATACCTCACTTTTTTTTCATGCTTGAATGGGTTTTTCCTACCTCCCAGGCAGCCATTTGTCTTGAAACTTGCCTGAGATAGGTAATCCATCAAAGTAAACCCCCTGCCCTTTATTGTTAGTGGTAATTTAGTTTAATTCCCACACTGATTTTGAAAAGTCTACACGTCTTCTGGCGCGCTCACATGCTGGACTTCAATGGTGGCTGCCAAGCAGCATGGACAACCATGGACGTTGTGTAAAGGATGATGTGGATTTGGCTTCTTGTTGCTTTAAAAAAAAGTAATGATAGTTTGTCTGACTAACTATCTATACTAACAACTCCACCAGAAAATACTCCCTGAAGAAAAGATTGTTTTATGAACTAAATTCAAATGTCTTCTAAACCTGGGCAAGAATGTTAGGTTATGACCTGAACATTTGAAATGAAAAAAAAAATAAAAAAATAGGGAAATCAAGTAAATATTCCAAAATCAAAAAAATATGGGACGCTTTGAAATATGGTTGGTAGTAATGTTAAGTATGCGTGCAGTATAGTAAATGGGCTAAAACATGCAAAAACACTGGCATGGTCCTTTCATTCCCTTATCTCAAATACAGAACAGAAAGCCATTCAAATGCAAATTATCTTTTACCATGAAACGACAAACACTAGATCCAGTGTCCAAGAGAATTCAGGGTTTCTACACCAACAGAGCGACTGACTGACTGAATGAGACGCAAAGTGTTTCATTTCAAACACCTTTCATGAAGTGTACAGTCATGGTCATTTACTTCCCTATTTCTGCAGCCTCTCTTCCCTGGCAGCCTGGCTGTTTGGGTAAAGCCTTACACTGATGAAGGATGAGGACCTGTCAGTACTGTGAGTCATTCAGAGTGACAATAATAAACTCAAAGTCACACACTTCCTCCAATTTGGCTACAGACAGGGATACAACAGAGGGTAAACCCATTTGCAGGATAGATTTTTAGATAAATCTGTAGGACGTAAATTCATAGTAGTAACTAGCATACGGTGACCAGACATCCCGGTTTGTCCGCGATTGTCCTGGTTTGTCCGGGATTGTCCCGGTTTCAAGATGGGTGTCCCGAGTCCCGATAAATATCTGTAAAACACTAAAATGTCCCGGTTTTCAACATTCACTACCAAATTGTCCCGGTTTTCACCACAATTAAAATAATAATAATAGTATTATACTTGTTTTCAGCGCTTACATAGACATTTATCATGTTCTGTCCCGCTCATTATTACCTAACCCAATCAAAAAACATAAACAATGCACCACATAAACTATGTTTTGGTGGATTTTTGGAGACAAAACATATTATATTATATGTTATGGAAACAAAATTTCTGTGCTGTTTTTGACTGGGAACTGATCATTTCATCACTGATCCATCTGATGAATTTACTGTTTAGATAGTCAGCTTGTTAGCTAGCTAACCATGGTATCTGGTCAGCTAACCATCACGGTCTTGTTGCTAACACATCTGATTAGTACACTAGCTAACGTATCTAGTAGCAGCTAGCTTTAGCATGTTAACATTAACATCGGTGCCTTTGCTGCCTAGTTAGCTAGCTAACAGTTTGTTCAGAAAGAGAAAAGAAAGAGAAAAAAAAAGAAAAAAAATGATGTGACAGTTGCATCCTAGAATAGATATGAACAGTCATCCACAAAAAAACATAAGCAGCAATGTGGAAGTGAACATGAAGGCCAGCAGTGTGAATGCTGCTTAAGCCACAAGCGATTTTTAAAGTGAACATACCACTGTTAGTTTGGGGATTCATGTAATTCCATGCATTACATTGTATTTTGTGCTGCTGTACAACACTCATGCAGCATGATTATTTTCATGGCCAGTTTTAGAATCAAATCCAAACAGCTTTGGTACTTCTGACACTGAGAGCAATACGCTACAGATAAGGGTATGAAAACTGTGTGTGCATATGGATGTTTTCGAGGAATAACCATGAGGCACCTGACTCACCACAGGTTTGTGCTAAGTATGTACTGACTGCAGATGTCAGACAACACCATTAAGGGTGATGTAACACCCCTAGCAAACTGCGGTTTACAGCATCTATCGCTTAGAGAAAGAACCAGCTGTATGACTCATTCAAATCTGACCATGAGGCCTCTTTACCATACCAGACTTTGGCTGTCCTGCTGCACTAAACTGTCCTTGAGCAAAGTCTATTATGCAGTTTCATCCTTGTTTTTCCTACAGAAGCAGACAGCTGCTTTGGCTGCATGCATTTTTTTTTTTCCTCTTATATCAAGGCCATAGGAATGGGACGATATGCTTACCTCACGATACGATTTGAGACATGATGTGCGGTTCATGATTCGATACAACCATGACACGATGTAGTAAAAAAAAGTTCAATGACAACAAAGTATTTAAGTATTTTTGAGCCATAAATCTTTGTAGCAATGGCATTGGCTTGCAAGAATGTAAACAACAATTTAAGAATGTCATTCCAAAGTGCAAGGCTGTGACCGGAATGGATCACTATTCCCTCATTTGTTTTTCCCTATATAGTGCTGCTCTATTAGTGCACTAATTAGCGGTAAATCACACGATTGAGTGAATTCGGACACTTAATTCATCATCAACTTGCGTCTGCATTCACCAGTTGCATAAACAAATGTTTCAGCTAACATTTGACAAGTTACCAATATTCCTTCAAAGCCAACCATATACAGTATGTGTCACTAGCTGACATTAAACAGAAAAAAATATTCACCGACGTTCCCATCTAGGCGTTTTCCGACCTTATGTCGGTGAATAAATATTCTATGCATCAGAGTTGTGTGCGGCTACTTTTTTCTGTTTATTTTCACACAGCCGGCACTTCGCCAATCCAGGTGTGCGGTTTCCTTCACGTTTTGGACTTCTCACTAGCTGACATTAACAAAAAACACATTACAATAAGCTATGTACCGTATAACCTGCAGCTAGAGATAAATACCTTCCTGAACAACAGACCTTAATGTTAATGTTAGCGTTAACAAGCTCAAATTAGCGTAACAAAACGTGCACTCATAATTAGTTATGAATTGGCAGTTAAAAGAAAACTACTTTAGAATAGCTTGGCATCTTTTTGGCACCAAAAAAAGGTTAATTTCCTTGCATTAGTAAACGAGGTTTGGTGAAGAAGAGGATGCCATCATTATAAAACCACGGAAGGGTTACAGCTTCGTTGCTTGGTAATGGCCATGTGACGACAGACTCGCAATGCATTTTGGTGTACTTTCACCGTTAGTGAAGTGGCGTGTGCACTACATGTTACAGTGGACTTCGGGAAATATGTAGTGCCCTCAAAATCATTCCACAATATCATTTTACGATTCGGACACGAACAAAAAATGTCTGACATACGTATTAGTGCCTTAAAACGCAGATAGTGATCCATTCCGGTCACAGCCCAAATAATATAATTTGGATGTAGTTGTGATTGTGATGTTGTGATTGAATTGTGATGGTCTCATTTGTAAAGTAAGTAAAGTAAGTAAAAGTTTATTTATTGTAGTATAGCACCTTTCACAGAGCAAGGTCACAAAGTGCTTCACAAGAGTAAAATTGTTAAAAATAAAAAAATAATGTATACAGATGCCTGACCATGCAGGGCTCTATATGTGAAAACAAGAACCTTAAAATGAATCCTGAACTTGATGGGAAGGCAATGTAATTAAGCTAAGATGGGTGTGATGTGAGTCATCCTGCTGGACCTGGCCAACAGCCTTGCAGCAGCATTCTGGACCATTTGTAGAGGGTCCAGAGACGACTTGCTGAGGCAGGTGAAAAGGGAATTGCAGTAGTCTAGCCGGGATGATATAAAAGCGTGAATGATCATCTCTAGCTCGGGTTGTGATACAACTGACCTGAGTTTGGCAATGTTTCTTAAATGGAAGAGGCATGTACGGGTCAAAGATTTGATATGCTGATCAAAGTACATAGACTGATCAAATATAACTGTACTGTACAGCTGTACAGTTGAAGAAAGGGACCCAATACAGTGAGCAACCTTGGAAGCTATGCTATCTGAAGCAATGATAAAGACCTCAGTCTTATCTGCGTTCAGCTGTAAAAAGTTGTTCACCATCCAGTCCTTAATGGCAGTCAGACAATCGTGCAAAACAGTCAGTTTCATCAGGCTTAAAAGAGACATACAGCTGGATATCATCAGCGTAAGAGTGATATGACATACCTTTAAATTTGCTGATAATATAACCTAAGGGAAGCATTTACAAAGCAACTAATATAGGACCCAAGACAGAACCCTGAGGCACACCACAGGATAGAGCAGCAGTTTCAGATGTGTAGGGACCAAGCGAATTGGAATTTATTTAAAATTTTGTGTGCATTCAAGACAGCAGTGAGTTGTTTGGCAACAACTTTCTCTAAAATGTTTGAGATAAAAGGCAATTTCCATATAGGCCTACAGTTTTTGGGAAGGGATGGATCAAGATTAGTTTTCTTCAGGAGAGGCTGAACAACTGCATGTTTAAAATAAGCTGGGACACAACCAGATTGCAGGGAGCCATTTATAATAGCGACCAGACATTGGCCGATAGACCCAAGTACATCATGAAGCAAGGAAGTAGGTAAAACGTCTACAGGGCTTGAGGAAGGTTTCATACTGCCCACCAGATCAATGAGGTCTTGCAGGGAAATAGAAGAGACGCAGTCTAAAATTGACAGCCGAGTTGGATAAGCAAAAAAGGGAGTAGAAGAGGGGATGATGCTAGCCCTAACATCTCTAATCTTATCCACAAAGAAAGAGAGAAAGTGAAGAAAGAAAGTGAGAAGACAACACTGCACTTGGGTCAAAAGCTGCAGAGAACTTCTCAGCTGAGAGGCGATTTATGATGCGAGAGCAACTTACACGTTTACTGGGCAGAGAATCTAAATTAAAAGACAGGTTGAACAAAACACATTCATGGTCAGTAACATGTAGCTCCTCAGAGAAAATACAATCAATATTTAAACCAAGCGTAAAAACACGGTCCAGGGTATGACCTCTGATGTGTGTGGGACCAGACACGTGTTGAATAAAATTAAAAGACTCAGTGACATTAAAAATCAGGTTTTGACAGGATTTGAACGACCAACTTTGATTATCTGCAGCTCAAAGGAGGAGAAAGCCCCAGTGGTCACCGTCCGATTTGGAAAGTAGTTCCTGAAAACCACTGCGAGTCCTCCACCCCGGCCCGAGGTCCTGGGAGTGCTGATAAAAGAACAATCTGGCGGGCACAGTTCGATTAGGGGGCCGTATTCCATGCTCCTCTGCCAGGTCTCGGACAGAAACAGAAAATCCAATCCCTGGTTATGGAATCTCCAATAATTAATGTAGTGGGGGGAGGGAAAGGGGACGAGGAGATGGTGCGTGTGGGCTGCCTGGACAAGACAGTCGATGTTCAGTTACCTCCATCTGCGTTGAGTACGACGGTCCAGGCCGGAGGGTCTGCGCAGGCGGACAGGGCCGAGGAGGCTCAGCCCGAGGAAGACCTCCTGAGCGTCTGATTACGGCCCCCTTCCGCATCCTACGGCGGTCCTTTCCCGTGGTGGAGTGGAGGAGATGGAGGAGATGCCGTGGTGACTGGAGGAGCCGTAGCTTGAGTGGGGTCCAGGTCAGGTGGAGTCGGGACTGCAGGGGCGTCGCCAGGATGGTACCGGAGCCTGATTCAGCAGGAACGTGGAAGCGGTTAGAGAGAATTAAAGGTCGTGGAGAAATCCCAACCGGATTTCTCTCGCGTCCGCGGCGTACCACCTCTGTCCAGGACTGCCGGGACGGCTTTGGTGTGGAGCTGTGGACCGGGGCCTTGAGGCGTGGATCTGGTGCGGACCTCTGAAGCATCTGGCGGCGTTCAATGGCTACGGAGACCAAGCCATCGAACAGCCGATCCTTTTTTCGAAGCTCTGACTCCAGGCGGTGGATATCATCCCTTAACTGTGAGTAAGCAAGTTTGCAGTCCACACGCACAGCCATAGCTTGTTTTCGGTCCAAATATAACTCGTAATGCAACACGATTGTTAAAATGGAAAACTTAAAACAGCAAGATAAAAGTAATCCAACGATCGGTAAAAGAAAAGCGTTAAAAACGTGTTTTACTCGGCAGTAGAGAGTGGCGTGGTGGCGTGTGCCTGAGTCAGGGTGCAGCGACCTCTGATTGTTATTACTACAGCAGAATAAAATGGAGCTGCTAAAGTGATTTTGTTGTGATCATGACTTAGATATCTCATTCTCTTTAACATAAAATATGATTGCTGGATAGAGAACTTTTGCGATGATGACATACTTCAAGATCACATTCACATCGGCAATTGGCAATGAGAAAATTGAGAGAAAGACATTCATGCCTATCAGGATGCGGCTTGCGTTACTGAAAAACAACTAGATGGTAAGTAGAAAATTTGCAAGCCTATGAGAAGTAATAATACATAAAAATGTTTATATAAATAGACATGCGCTTTGCTATTCTCTATTGCCGATTGAAGTAACACAGTAATGATTAAAGCTAGGCCTGTGGCCAGTTATGAAATTTTCTAATGATGATTATTGTCTCACAAATAATTTACAATTTATCTTTTTCCCCCCAAGGAAGTCATAATAAACTGGAAAATAAACCATGTTGTTCACAGTGTTACACTGCACCAAAGGAAAGCTACACTTCAAAGAGTTTGCACACGGAACACTGGAAAGGCCGGACTTTGAATCCCCTTCACCAGCCAAGCAAAGACACCAACAGACCGCGCAACATTACGGCTGATGTCTGCATCCACAGCAATATTATAACCCCCAATGTACAAATTAAATACAACGTCATGCTGTAAAACTGTGGAATAAAATAACCAAATCAGTGTCTTTGTATTTCCAAAATATGACAACATATACAGGGGGGACCAGGAGGTGTAGCAATTACTTGATTCCAGCATATTACATGTCGGCAAAAGTGCTTGAGTAAGCAAAATGGCAAAAAGAACGAGAAGAAGTCACAAAGTATAAGGTATTGAAACTAGAAATAACCGCCTCGTGGTTGTATGCCTCTGCCAATAAACTTTGTCTTATCATTGCAAGGACAGTCTTCATTTATTGAACATATATAATTAAAGTGATCATTAGGTCAACTTAAAGGATTTCGGTGTCTGCAAAAGTAAGTGACAGCACTTCCACCGTTTTTGTAGAATGACCCAAGATGGTTTTCTCAGCTACAGTGGTAAGCAAAACATTATGATGTCACAGTGAAGTTGACCTTTGAACTTTTGGATATAAAATGTCATAACTTCATCATTTTATCCTATTAGACGTTTGTGTGAAATTTTGTCATAATTAGCGTATGAATTCTTGAGTTATGGCCAAAAAACGTCTTTTGTGAGGTCACAGTGACCTTGACCTTTGACCTTTGACCACCAAATTCTAATCAGTTCATCCTTGAGTCCAAATGGACGTTTGTGCCAGATGTAATGAAATTGCTCTATGCTCTTCTTTGCTTTTCTGTACTAGCTTAATAGATTGAAATGAATGCATGGTTTAGTCCTGGGCTCTTATATAAGGAGTTTGTCAGGACTATGCAAGCAGTGCCACCATCATTAGACCAGTAGCCTAACACAAACACACTCAATCCAGCCTGGAGTTCAAAGGTTGGAAGGAAATGACTTTGCCTGACCATGCATTAAATACAAGCTGTTTGGAGGATTATATACTTGCCGAGTGTACCAGAAAGTTTTAAATTCTATTTTCTGATTGTTTGAGATTATCTAACACATGATCCACAGATTATTACTTTAAATACATACATGGAGTCATACGTGCTCAGTCTCTGTGCACACTGCTGTGCCACTGGGAATCAAACAGTGTGAGGGTTAATATGCAGCTGAGATCTCTAATCTGTCACCTTGGCAACAGGACAGGCACAGGAGGAGAGGGACGGAACTAAAGATGTGGTGTATGTGTGGTTGTGTGTGTGTGGTCTAGGAGAAAAGAATGAATGAGAGATTGAGAGAGAGAGAGAGAGAGATTGAGCTTGAGTGTGTCTATTAGTCGGTTCAGAGGAGTTACAAGGCAAATGTTGAGAGACTGCAGGAGTGGACGTCCAAGGAGGAAGGGAAAGAGAGGGTACAACAGAGTGACAGCCAGTGTAAAACTGTGAACTGGGCAGGAAATCGTAAGAGCAATAGAGAAAAGTGGAGGAAGAAAACAGTGAGGGCTAAATGCAGTATAAACAAAAAGGATAAATGGGGGTCAGGCCTCTCCACGGCAACTGAAAAATCTGCCGTCAGTTTCCAAGGTGACCAGAACAAGGACTGAAACAGCGAGCCCATTGTAAACGGGACCAGTCGGTACTTCCTAATTCCACAAAGGTTTGGAGCACTGGTTTTATAACCACCAGTGACCGGCACAGCTTGCCAACAGAGCAAACTTGAGTTGTTGCGCTTATGTGTTGTCATTTGTTGTGTGGCAAGGTGAAATCTGACTGAGCACAGCAGATGGAATCCAAAATCTGGGTTCAGATGAGCATTTTGAAACGATAGCCTAGTTATGGCCATTGATGAGGATCTTTTTATCTCCCAGGGTTTCGGCTAAATGAGCGTATACTGTACTTGTAATGTTTGACCTATAAAGGCTTTGCAGTTGCGTCACATCTGCTATCAACCACATCTGGCCCAGTGGAGAATAGGTTGTGCGCAAATAATGTCTAAATATATAACAACCAGTGGTGGAAAGTAACTAAGTACATTTACTCAAGTACTGTACTTAAGTACAATTTTGAGGTACTTGTACTTTACTTGAGTATTTCCATTTTATGCTACTTTGTACTTATACTCCACTACATTTTAGAGGGAAATATTGTACTTTTTACACCATTACATTTATTTCATAGCTATAGTTACTAGTTACTTTTCAGATCAATATTTTATATTTAAAACATTTGATCATCTTTATAAAAATAACTATAAAATAGCATTGTTATAGATTAGACTACCCAAAGTATAGCTAAATTGTTAAGATTAGCTTCACGTTGACAACTTTAAAATGCTGCTTACATGTACGTGTATGTCAATAAATCAGTATTAATATTCTGATAATTTATGAAAAATAAAACTCTCTAAATGGGGATAGTTTGCATAATGAGTATGTTGATACTCTAAGTACATTTTGCTGTCAATACTTATGTACTTTACATTGTTGTATTGCTACTTTTACTTAAGTAAAAGATCTCAGTCGTTCTTCCACCACTGATAACAACCAGGCTAGAAAAAGCGAGATATCTGCGGAAGACTGCTGTACTGTGGGTGCGGCAATGTTAAAAGTAAAAGTGAATGGTCTGATAACATAATTTGTTTCTAAATTTAGGTTACTGTGACACAGTAAACTGTCTCGTCTTTAGCCCTTGTATCTCTACTCCAAAACACTCTGAGTTATAGCTTGAGAAGAGTCAACTCACCCAGTCTAACCTTAACTTATGATGAGTCATAAACTGTCAACAGCAATCAGATATCAGCGCTTCCATGTTTCCCTACCGATATGATTTTGTTGCATAAAAATGAAAAATGGACGAAAAGTTGATTACATGGAGTCTCCGAACAGTTTTCCCTGCTTAATAACAACTGCTATCTAATGCACTTATTGTAGCAAGGAAAATTATTTTAATGTTTTGGAAAAAGGCAGAGGTCCCACCTGTCAAATTACGGCTGGAAGAAATAGTAAAAAAAATTTCACCTGGAGAGAATACGGTTCTCGCTATTAAACAAACTGAAACAGTTCAACAGGATCTGGCATCCCCTTCTCCAATACATTGACAACTCAAACTGATCAGTTGTACAATATTGATGGCCCCCTTTGGTGTGACAAGATGTAAAGTCCCGGGAAGGTGGGGGGGGGATAAGGGGATAGTTGTATACATGTCTTTGTTTTTTCTTTTCTCTTCTTTTTTATTTTACGACTGCTTCCTCAATAAAAAAGATTTTAAACACGAAAAGTTGAGTACAGCTGTTCAAAGCCTGACAGTTCTCAGACTACAGGAACAAGCATCTCAAACACGATGCTTGGAGAGTGGTTGTGTCCATCGTTGGGGTTGCTAGTTAACTCTAAGCAATGAGGTTATCCAGCTATATGTTCATTCCTGTCATCTTTACTGTTGCATAAGATTTTCTCATCTATAAGCCAAGCTCACCAGTTTCCACAAGAGCTGCTTCCCCATATATTCCTGTCTTGAGATGAACAAGAGGGAGGAGCATCTTCTATACTGCGAAAGAGGTGGCAGGTCAAAAAAAAAAAAAACTGCTCTCATCACTGTCATTTTCAAGCGGGTTCCAGCTAGCTTGTCGCCCAGGGGCGACGAGTTAAAACGCCCCGTTTCACACCTCACCGCCAGCCAACTCATTAGCAAGAAAACCCAGATACAAGAAACAAGAACACAGCAGATCATCAGGTCATTGCACTGGTGAAGAATTCATTTAGGCCTTTGACCAACCCAAACACTTTAAACCTCTTTTTCCCGCTGCAATCAATATGGTGCCATGATGATTGTCGTGTCTATTTTTAATGTGTTGGAAGACCAATGCCCCAATGAGTGACAATTACGGGTACTTCTACGGCAACTGCTGTTGCTACCACTGCTGCTAACCATAGAGTGTAAACCATACATGTATTGTTACAGCATTTTAGCCAACAAATTGCCAGCCTTTTCCGAAGACCTGCTTTTGGATTTATATGTATATTTCTGTCATACAACTCTAAAAGAGCCCGAGACCAGTTTGGATAGCATCTCTTGCTAAGAGATTTGAGGAAATTACTATGACTAAGGCCACATCCACACTAATACGATCTCCGTCCACACAAGCGTTTCAGAAATAATCTCCGTCCATACTAACACGCCTGAAAACGCATATCACATGACCATTCACGTACACTGGACATGCGCGTGCCGGTGTAAACAGGAAGCAGATTGTCTACTCTGCGGTTGGTTGCTTAGTTGCAGAAAATACTACGGAGGAAGAACAGCAATGGCAAAAAGTACGACCAGAGATTTCTTTGCGACGACGAGGTGGAACTGTTACGGAAAGTATGTTCCAGTCAGTAAGTTCCATGTTGAATTAACCACTGGTAGTCAAGGCTGATGTTGTTTGTTTTCTTCCGGAAGAGGGTCACTCTTTTGAGAGTATGTATAAAATTTGATTATGTACAAAATTTGAGTCTGTATAAAAATGTGAGTGGTTATGTGATGATTGTGACAAATCGTCTCTGTTGAAGCAGACATTTCTCAAGTTGAAAACCTGACATTTTGGCCCTAAACTTGTGTAAGCATTCCGATTCAACATGCAAACAGGCTGAGCCACACACACAAAGACAAAACACACACCTTTCTAGGTCAATGGCGCTTTGCCTTGCAAAACACCAGCACAGGCTGCTCCTGAAACCAACCCGCTGCCTTTCTTCTCATCGACAGGAGGACATGAATGAATCCCAGCATGCCGCATGGAAGTGTTCCTATCCTCTACACGGCAATCAGATCAGATTCAAACTAAAAAGAGGCAAGAGGATCACTCTGAACTATGCCACAAATCATATGCTTTCAGAAGCAAAGAGCCATGTGCAATAATCTCAAAGATGAGGTAGAACAGGATGTTCACGGCATGAATGTACCATCAAAAAATTAGCACCTAGGCTTGGGCGATAAATATTGCGATATACGATATCATTGCACGTTTTTTTGTTTTGTTTTTTTGGAGGGGTATTTTATTTTATTTCTTCCAAATGACATCAAATTTCTAGTCACAAAATATTGCGATATTCAATAATATAGAATATAGGCCCAAGCCTTGTCCAATACCTAATAAGATGGATACTGAGTCTATACTCGAAAGCCATTGTACAGCGATCAACAGAACAAATAACTAATAATTTATCCACGATACCAACATTGATGATATATCTCCCCTCAGACTGGTGCTCTTTGACTATATGGAGTAGAGTAGCATCTGCTAAGAGAGACAAAGGCTAATAATGAATCAAAAAAAGACTGTTGTGTAACCACAGCTGCAGTGGGGTATTATTGAACACTGGAACTGGCCCTGCCGCTTGGTCCGCTGATGTTTGATCATTATAACAAGGTTCCCGCATGAGAGAGAGAGAGAGATAGAAAGGCACTGCTATTACTGCACAATTTACTGTTTGGTTTTTACTGTATTGCAATTATTGTTATTACTGTCTTTGCAAAGCAGTTGCCCTTTGGGATTGAATAAAAAACCTGACCTGACCTGACCTGACCTAAACTGAACTGAGACCGACAGACATGAATATGTATTGAGTTATTATTTGAATGCCTGCTGTTCTGACCATTAAACTGCAAGAGATAAGGATATGGGCTGTCAGGGTAGCAAGAGAGTGGGAAAGGTTTATGAAGCAGATAACATGTCAAAGCTAGCAGAGCTAAGAGTTGGAACAAAGAGCGGTATTGTCGTAATTGCCTATAATGTTTCATCTTCATTCATCAGGCATGCAGCCAAGAGGCCCAGAAACAGGATGTGGGAGCATCAAAGTGATGATAAAGATAGAAATGGGTTCAGCATGTTGTGCAACACAGCGAAAAGAGAAGTGTCACTCGTGAACTTGCAATTGTACTGTTCAGTCTAACTTCAGGGTGAATAGGAAATATAGCCTGTTTTAATCACCCAAAATGATAAAAAAGATTGTTGCTCATTGCTCTATCTTGGCAATCAGATGCAGTTAGTACAGGGTCTGTCTGCCTGATCATTATAACGATCTAAGCCACATTCCTCCAGCGGTGCAGTTGGAGTTGAACTCTTGGCAGCCGGCAGAGCGCTGTTAGGTCACCGAGTCAGGAATGTGACCTAAATATGGAGTTTGGCTACTGTTCCTGTAACGCAATTCCTCTGTTTACTATCCTTAGGTGCTCTGTCACAGCAAAACACCTCTAGAATGTCTATCAAGTGCAGTGTTTCCCATTTATTCAGTGGCTAGTGGCCTTTCTACTGTTGAAAAAAAATAAAAAAGCACTGTTAAAAAATTGTAAAGATAATGAAAATGACTCTTCTCACCTTACTACTCACCCCAAACCAAACAAAATCGAAGCCGATCGTGGTATAATTACAACTAGCCGTTAATGACCACCGCTCCCCACTACTACAGCTTGTTGTTTACATATGTCCAATTCCATTAAAGATGCAATAAGTACATTTTTACTGCCGACAGAACACAAAATGTCCATAATACCTGTATATCTGTGGTGGTTGACAGGGTTCTCGATCGATACCAATGACTCATCGACTACTTGGCCAGGTGCTGAGTGAGTTTCTGGCTTTCAAAACGAAGGAGGACAGCGCTACCACGCATTTTAGCTAGCGTCGGCCATTTTTATGTGTACTGCTAGGCTAGCTTCCGCATAAACAGACTTACGCCAAGTTGCTGAGGCGAGAGGTTTTACGGCAACCTTCTCCTTCACCTTGCTGCTATGGACTGCTAACATGCTAATGCTGACTAGAAGAGCTAGTGAGAGAAGTACAAGCTTTAATAAAGCCACGTTAGCTAACTTTAGCTTTCAGTTGAGTTTTGACAGTTTGCCAAGCACTCGTGCAACAGACACAACTGCACAGTTCTCAGGAAAGTGTGACACACTTTACGGCCTAACCCTAACCCTTGTCCAGACTTGTGCTGTCACCAGCAATTCACCCTAAAATTTGCCATTTTATGCTGTACTAGCCAAATTACCATGGGAATCAGTGGAAGGGCTGTTCTATCCGTTCAAGTTCTGGGGTTTAGGCTATCCCATCACCAATCACAAAATTGCCTATTCCGAATTCTGCCTAGCAACGGATGCTGACTGGCCTGCACAGATTTTTATTCAGTGAAACCACTGTTAATGGAAGCAATTCCAGACCTATAGTATATAGCAAAAGCGATTCAGGGGCAAAAAAAAAAGCTTGTTCTCAAGACAAAAAAGCAACCAAAGCAGTATTATTATTCCAGTATTATGCATGGTGATATACAATTTGATTTTGTCTGAGTTTTACACTAACTCTAGTCCAGTGATTCTCAACCTTTTTCATATCAAGGACCCCTAATTTAGTCCACATTAGGGCCACGGACCCCCATTTGATGACACTTTGTCTCTCGGACCCAAATCAGAGAATATTTTTATTGTTAGATGGGATTTTGTCCAGAATTCCATGACTATCTGTATTGTAGGTAGAGCGATAACAGAGAAACTATGATCAAAATAGACATTCTTCTACATTCTCTAATTGTTCTTGTAAATGAAATAATGAAGTTTAACAATTCATCAATTTGTTGGGGACCCCCTGGAAGGCCCTCAAGGACCCCTGGTGGTCCCCGGACCCCAAGTTAAGAACCACTACTCTAGTCAGCACATCACAAGTTGATTTGGTCTTGATTGGCTCTCCTCGTTCAACAATTACTGAAATCCTTCCAATCAGGCAAATGGAAAGCCTCCGCTCAGCAGGTTATACTTCATTTGAAGTAGCTGTCGTCCAGCATTGTGACTGTTGTGCCTATGAGGACTGAGTCATTCAATAAATACCCTTTTAACTAAGTTGCATTATTTAGCAAATCATCTCATTATTCTTATCCTGAGCCACAATATATTTGAACACAGTCATGAAAACTGAATCATATGGGACTTAAATATCCTGTATTTCTGGACGGGGGTTTCTCCCTCTACAAGGAACTGAATGGTATTTGCAAGTTGGGTCACATGTCACAATGCAAGAAGCTTTAACAAACGACAATTTTGACAACTTAATGCAAAGAAAGCTCCCTAAATGACACTTGTTTTGCATCTAAACGGTCTCAAACCCTTAGTGTTTCTGTGCCGGTCTCAAATTGAGCTGTACTTGACATCACAAAAGAACTGACAAGGTCCACAAAGACTGTTTTCTCCTAGACTGGATGATGCGATAATGAAGCTTCCTCTGTGCATTTCCCCCTCAGCGAGTGAGAGGTTGATATGAAAACGGATCGGTTTTATTGGCCCGGTAAGTTTGCTTTTAGAAAAATGATTGTATAAAAAAATATAAAACAAAAGTATAACCTTAAGGAATTGGTCTCTTTCTGGACATCACAGGGGAAATTTTTCAAAAGTTGTGAAAATTGTTGATGTCTGTTGAGGCCTCTTGCATTGTGACCTCTGACACATAGGCTATTACATTAGGGCTGCAACTAACGATTATTTTCATTGTCGATTAATCTGTCGATTATTTTCTCAATTAATGGATTAGTTGTTTGGTCTATAAAATGTCAGAAAATGGTGAAAAATGTGGATCAGTGTTTCCCAAAGCCCAAGATGACGTCCTCAAATGTCTTGTTTTGTCCACAACCCAAAGATATTCAGTTTACTGTCATAGAGGAGTAAAGAAACCAGAAAATAGTCACATTTAAGAAGCTGGAATCAGAGAATTTTACTCAAACCGATTAATATCGATTATCAAAATAGTTGCCGATTAATTTAATAGTTGACGACTAATCAATTAATCGTCGCAGCTCTATATTATATAGGCTAATATACACATATTATAAATATTATTCAGTTCCTTGCTATAGACCCTTTTTCCCCCAAAGTGGGGTCCAGGGACGTCAAAATCTTTACAAAGGGGGGGGGGTCCTTGACATGACAACGCTTGGGAGTCACTGCTATAGACGCATATAGAGCAAGCATCTTGTCTACAGAGCATGCAGACAAGACAGAGACCTCACTGTTAAAAACTGTCTGCATGACACCCAAAGCCATGTCGTCCATCCCCGGGCAGCAGAGGCTGGCCGGACTCCACGGACTTGCACCCAGTTGCTGAAAGTGGATTTCACAATCCTGCGTTCCTTTGATACAATCAACTGGTTCCGACTGGATCTGGCTGGCTTGTGCAAAGAACAGCGATCTCCGGAGTGCCATAGGTTAGACTCGAGGCCATAAATTATTAATAAATCAATTAGGACGGGATTGCAACTCCTTTCCTGGCATAGAGACTGCTGCAGACCGCGGCCACAACGCAAAACCCCCGATGCTCTGACTGGCTTCAGCAGAAAAACCATGCACCGAGTCCCGGTGGGGGGGGGGGGAGGAAGCGACGCAAGACAGAAACGCAACCAAGCGAAATGAGAGGGGGTCTGTGTTGTTGATCCGGGGATGAAATCACTCCTGCAAACCTATGATATGCTCGGGAGTCGCGTCTGGCTGCGGCCACTCAGCCCCGATGACGGTAATAAAAAAAACCAGAGCGGAGACTTACCGGAGGATCCGACGCTGGCCGACCGAGATCTGCGGAGCGAAGCCTCTGGTCTGCAGCCCGGCAGGTCGACAGGAGCGCTGGGTACCCGGGATAAATCTCTCTCCCTGGCCTGGATCCCCAACAGGAGGAGGGACTTACCCCAGCTGGGGCCGGATCAGCCAATCAGATCGGCCCGAGAGAGCAACGGGAACAGACCAACAGGCAATCGGACAAACAAGGCTGTTTTGACATAAAGCAGCCCCTCTACGAACCAGCAATCCCTTTAAAATAACCTTATTTTCATTAATCCACCCCTTCATCCGTGCACAATCTCCTTAAAATGAATGAAGGGAGTTATTCATGGAGAAACACCCCTTCATCTTGACTCCTTACTTTCTGATTGAATGTAAAATTCAGGGAGACAGGAACTTTTCCATTAATTTCCACTTAATAACCCTGTGAACCATGCACAAAAGGCATGAAAAATCCCTTAATTCCTAGTCTCTGTGAATCAACCCATGAATAAATCCCTTATAAACCCATGATACTAACCATACTTATTTTTAAAGCTGTTATTTTTCATGGATAATTAATGGTTATGTAATGAGAAATGAAGGGGTTTGGTTTTGTAGTGTATTCCAGGACATTTCCGTAACTTTCCATAACTAGGTTGGACATCTTCCATGACCTAAGGCTGCTCTCCCTTCCTGTTTTGATCATGTTGCTTGCCACTCTGGTTTCCACTCCAGCTGGTCTGAAATCCAATGAATGTGTGAAACAATATGGAATCTACATTCTGCTATATTCATGTAAACGGAGCCATTTGTAATTCCCTGATTTCCCCAGAGAATTTCTCAAATCCCCTGACTCTGGTGCTCTGGAACACACCTCACCTCAACTCTCCTATGAGGAGTTACTGATCTGAAATTCTGTATCTGTAGCATGGAGGAGTCTTGACTGTGGTCTGCTGTTCTTGTCTAGTGTGCACAGGATCCCCCCTAGTGACCAACAAGGGAAAACACAGAGATTGCATAATGAAGGCAGTTTACCTTTTGTTACTATCAAGGAGGAGTAAAGCATCTGATGCATCTGATGTTTCACTTTGTGTTTTATTTAGAAGATGTTAACAGAAATTTCCGCAAAACAGTGAGTTCACACGTTATTAGTTGTAATCCCAATCCGGACTACCTATCTCTTTGTTCCATAAAATGGAACAAATAAATCAGAACAAATACAAATAGATGATCAACACAGAATGTGCTATCATCTATTTGTATCATTTTACACTGCACTACATCTAAGAAATCACAGCATTTGCTTTCTCTCCAGTTTCCTACAAAGTTCCAATTTCAAAATTCCAGACTTTTTTTTTTTTTTTACCAGACCTTGATTTCTTGATCTGAAGATGTTGGTAGGTGATCAGTATGATTTACCCCGAGTCATCTTCTATCTTTGCCTACAACTCTACAGATGAAGATTAATATTAGTTAATATTAGATATGAGAAAAGGTGAGATGATAGTGGCCTAAAACCACAGAAAATGTGTAGCATATGTATTTTGGTGCAGTACAACAATATTTTTCCATGCTCTCCTTAACATTTTTTTGCACTTTTTTTTTTTTGCAATTTTTGCAAAAGTGAAGTATGGCTAGTGATTTTTTTTTTCACTGCAGCTTCAAAACTGAAAAATCAGAATCCACCTCAACAAAGACATGCATTTTTTTGCAATGCAAGATTAGCATTGGGTGTAGTTAAAGGCAGTCATTTTACATTTTGACTGACAGGGATAGGATCCGAAATCCCTTATTTGCGCCAAAAAATGATGTCACGCTTGAGAGGTCTATATTGTGAGTAGGTCCTTTCAAGGAGTTCTACGGTTCCACTCAATAAAACAACAAGAAAAGCAACAAACATGGCAATATCACACATTATGGGATGCAAAAATTCAAATTCAAACTCACAAAACACAATCTATCCATAATTATCTTCTCAAAATAACTGCCATTTGGTGTACTGGTATATCAAACTATAATGACCGAACAATTCAAATGATGGTGTTCAGCTCAACTCAAATGAAAGCATAAGAACCTGAATCTAACCCTAACCTAAATTTGCATGACACATTAATACTGTACTGTATATAGCACTTAGCAGGTTCTTCTTATAAAAGATCCCTTCAATACATGTTAATGGTGTTTTAAGTAATCCATGACTCTCACCACACATTGGGTAAGGTGACCAATGGGAGAAGTGTGTGTACAGTGTAGAAAACGTGTATCAAAATGCCATTCAAAAGTGCTACATGTTTTCCACATTGTACTCTAGCATTATGAAGCAGAGTGCACCTCCACCCTAAAATCCTACTAAGATGTATTGATTGACTTGTGTGCTGACAACTCCACTCTGATGGTTAAGGGCCAAAATTGCTCTGGTTTATATTGCACAAATCAGGCCTAACTGTCAACCTAAGTATTCTAACAGCCAGCTCTAGTTATCCCTTTAATTGGGTTGAGTTCATCTAATGGGGTTTCCCTTTTCACAGCCAAAGATTACATGTTTGATGACCTTGCACACCAAACAAATGAGAGAAGCACCAAACTCACACAAAGACAAGGAGAAAATGTCAAAAATACAGAAACTCAAATGGGGCAAAAACCTTTTCTGTGATACCGAAGATTCTTTTTATAATCTGTTTATATTTCAAATCTTTACATTCAATACGGTATAAAGTAGCAAAAATATTTTGTACCATTTTGTATCTCTATAGTATACCTTCCAACCGTAAAATATGAATTGAGAATCATTGTACTGTTTGGAGTGATATCCCAACACTGTATCATGACACTTATCCTGGTATAGTTTAACAGCATAAAATTGTAGTATCATCACAATCCTGAGCCTTACCATTACAACTCAAAATTAATGTGATGGGTCAGTCAGGACTGAAGGTGAGACACTTTTTAAGTAGATCACCCTCTTGCCCCATTGATTACACTTCATCGTTGTGGTGGACCAATGGATGAATGACACAGGGTGTTACTGTGCCAGTCAGGCTTGGGCCAATATTCAATGTTATCGAATATCGCGATATTTTGTGAATATCACAATATTTCCCACGATAACAGATATATGGGTTCCCTTTTCCACAATCAGCCCGTTTTTCTTGTAGTAAGATCAATAGTAAGATCAAATTTCAAAGATCAAATAAATAAAAAAACAAAAAAACAAAAAACGACCCCCACCCCACGATAATATCATATATCGCGATATTTTGGTGGGACAGTATCGTGATATTAAATTTGGGCTATCGCCCAAGCCTAGTGCCAGTTAGTAAGAATCCACATGGAGCGGTCTCGGGCCACCGGAGACCCAAGTCCAAGTCCAAGTCAAGGAAGCAGCTCAGAATCAGATGGCACTTCAAACTGGAGAGGTGTAGCAGTCACTTTCCACAGCTCCTGGAGAAATAAACAAGGAGGTACGAAAATATATTGATGAAGACGGCAGTGCAGGTGTTGGGGAACTGGGTTAGATGTTGAAGTGCAGTCAGAACTAACACAATGCTCCATTATTGTGAAAAACAATTTCAAAAAGTATGAATAAAATAAAGGCTTTCTAAGAATAAAATAAAGCCACAGCTTGAAAACCTTATGAATGTAAGTATTGTGTGTTGCCAAAGCAATAGTGTTCAAAACTAAGTGAGTGAATGAACATATTTAAACTACACAGTACAGTTGGGTACAAAATCAATCAAGTGAAATTTAAACGTTCTTCTGTTTTGGCCATTCAGCACAGCTAGCAATTAGGTTTCAGATTTCCTAACCTGTCCCTTGTTGAAAAAGGTTTATATGGCTTTTCCTCTAGGTTGGTGGTTCTCAACGTGGGGTCCGGGGACCACCAGGGGTCCTTGAGGGGGTTCCAGGGGGTCCCCAGCAAATTGCAAAATTTTTAAACTTTATTATTACATTATCTCATTTACAAGAAGTTAACACAATTAGAGAATGTAGAAGAATGGCTGTTTTGATCATAGTTTCACTGTTATCTCTTTACCTGCAATACAGATAGCCATGGAATTCTGGACATAATCATATGTAACAATAAGAATATTCTCAGATTTGGGTCCGAGAGACAAAGTCTCATCAAATGGGGGTCCGTGGCCCTAATGTGGACTAAATTAGGGGTCCTTGATATGAAAACGTTTGAGAATCACTGCTCGAGGTTGCTGCAGTACAGAGTTGTGTGTAAAAGCATTACTTTAGCTCCATCTAGTGGATACAGTCAGAGGACTGTAGAAAACAACTATTAAAGTCACACTGAAATGAAAAATACATTTTTAGCTCATTATCATAACATACACCTATTTGACATTTTATGCCAAAAAATGCTAAAAAATGTATTCTGTTTAATTTTTATATCAAAATCTCAATACTTTTACTACCTGGAAAATAGAAAATCATCAGGTACCAGGAGGCGTACATAAAAATTCCAACCATCACAGATAACTGTTTCTCTCCCTAACTGACATCCCATTGGTGTACACGTTTGAACGATCCCTCCCTGTGTTATGTCCCGCCCCAACATCCTGTTTCAACAGGAAATACATCACATTAAGGAAGCGAGATGCTCTCAAAATGTGGATTCATTGTGACTTCAAGTCTCAGCTGATGACTGACTGCAGTGATGATGTGCACATTCTATATTGTGGAAAAATGAAGAAAGAAAATGAAGCAGGGAAAAAAAAAAAAAAAAGACAAAAAAAAGTGAGACATTTCCACAAAAAACAACTCAAAATTCACATCCAATGAATGACTGCGTATGTGTGAGTGTGTGTGTGTGTGGGGGGGGGGGGGGAGGTTTGGGGTTAAGATTAGAATTAGAATTAGGTTAGGGCAGTGGTTCTCAACGTGGGGTCCGGGGGCCACCAGGGGTCCTTGAGGGCATCCCAGGGGGTCCCCAGCAAATTGGATGAATCGTTAAACTTCATTATTTCATTTACAAGAACAGTTATAGAGGATATATAGGAGACTGACTATTTTGATCATAGTTTCACTGTTATCTCTCTCCCTACAATACAGATAGTCATGGAGTTCTGGACAAAATCATATCTAACAATAAAAATATTCTCAGATGTGAGCATCCCCCTCACCAGTTGCTCCACGCGCTCGTACTGCAGGCGCTGCGGGAAGGCGGTGGGCAGCCGCTCCACCCGGAAGCGGCGGCGTCCGTCCTCCAGGCCCTGCAGCTGGGACAGGCAGCGGCGGAAATGGTCGTAGGCCTCGCAGGAGATGTCCATGTGGCGCAGGGTGAAGTTCATCCTGGCAGAGAGACGTCCGGGACGTCCGGCACAGTGAGAAGCCTGATTATTGCTTGAGCTTGTGATAGTACGGTATGTAAATGGCTTTGACTTTGAAGCTTGTTTCTCCTTGGCTAGCAGGCAAATTTAAAACGTTGCCCGACTTTTTTAACGCTACCTGGAACCGCCGATTTCTTTCTTTCTCAAATCTTTTTTATTGATTTTGCACCAGTGTTGTAGACAACAAACAGTGACATATCCAAGACGTATGAGTGAACCGGTTTCCGATTTGACAGACAAGACATATAAGCAATATGCAAGACATATAAACAATAACAAGCACATGAACCAACCCTCAGTTCTATCAACTCCTACCCAACCTTCACATACTCATTAACCCTTCCCACCCAAATTCCCAAGTTGGAACTACCGACTACTGACTGAAAGCTAAGGAAAGTTCTCAAACTATAAATGGACAGAACAAGAAAAAGGACAAGATGAGTAGTAGTAGATGTAGTCCAACTGTGTTTAGTAAAGCAGATAGAACGCATATTATTATATGTTATTATCAGTGTTGGGGGTAACATGTTAGAAAGTAACGCATTACAGTAATCAGTAATCATTACTTTTTTTGAGTAACTTAACGCGTTAGTTTTTCAATATATGTAATCAGTTATTAGTTACTTTGTCAAAGTTACATTTCGCTACTTTTATTTTTCTTTCAAATGGTTAAATGTTTAGTTAGTGCAAATTAAAAAAAAATTAAGGTAGGCTATTATATGCTACATATGTTATTAAAAGTACACGGTACAGTGGAGGCTTGTAGGTTACTTGGAAATATTCGCATTACTTTGAACTGATCGAAGAGAAGGATAATAAGAACATTATTGCTAACTGTTAAGTTTAGCTTTCACTATCTAACCTGAGGATTTCAATTGAAAGCTTGTGGGTCAGTCTGCCGTTTATTTCGAGACCAGACCGGATCAGTTCAGGCTCCGTTGATCACCGGGGTGAAGTTGGTTTGAAGTTTGATATTCACCGGTTGATGCGCATTTTCACGTCAATAAGTCTGTGATGATAGCATATTTTTTCTCAAATTAGGCTTTTTTTATAGAGAGGAACACAGAGCCAATATTTCACAGTGTTGGTAAAGTCTAAATCACCTATGGTTGTGATGCAGTGATGGCAGAAAGGCGTCCAGTCGGTCCATTAAGCCCCACTGAGTATTTACTGTGGAACCAGGTAACTGAAAGCACCTTGATGTTTTCTTTAGACAACAGTAGCTTGTTACTTAAGGCTGAGTCCCAGACCTGATGATTAGTGATGATTTGTGTACATTAAGGGTGATGACATCAGCAGAAGACGTATTTTTAAAGGCATGATTTTAAGTGGGTAACGTGAAAGTTCTCTAACACGTTACTTTTAATAAAGACTAACTTAGAAACATAACTAGTTACTGTTTAGGTAAGTAATGAAGTAAAGTAACTAGTTAGTTCCAAAAATAACTTTCCCCAACACTGGTTATTATGCATACTAACCCTGTTCTGTATTAATCTGACTGCCTTCAGACTGCAAGCAGCACTGGAAGTCCATTCATTTGCTATAGAGCAGTGGTTCTCAACGTGGGGTCTGGGGTCCATGAGGGGGTTCCAGGGGGTCCCCAGCAAATTGATGAATTGTTAAACTTCATCATTATTTAATTTACAAGAAGTTAACACAATTAGAGAATGTAGAAGAATGACTGTTTTGGTCATAGTTTCATTGTTATCTCTCTACCTACAATACAGACAGTCATGGAA
The DNA here is from genome assembly GCF_046629955.1 of Centroberyx affinis. Classification (NCBI taxonomy): domain Eukaryota; kingdom Metazoa; phylum Chordata; class Actinopteri; order Beryciformes; family Berycidae; genus Centroberyx; species Centroberyx affinis. Next base: position 140,219 of record NW_027279369.1, read on the forward strand.
TTCTGGACAAATTCTCAGATTTGGGTCTGAGACACAAAATGTCATTAAATGGGGGTCCGTGGCCCCAGTGTGGACTAAATTAGGGGTCCTTGATATGAAAAAGGTTGAGAATCACTGGCCTACAGTAGCTGCTGTGTGATGCTTTTCTCCTTACCTTTTCTCTATAGAGATGTAGGTAACGCAGGGCTGAGAGAAGTTGCTGCTGAGTCGATACAGAGTTCGGAAAAGCCCATCTGTCAGATCATCGTCATAACAAACTGGCGGCAGACAGATAGAAATCAAATTATCAATCTGTTCTGCTAGTTTGTTAGTGTGTGTGTGTGTGTTAATGCCTGTGTGTGTGTGTGTGTGAGTGTCATGTCTAAACATTCAAATAATAAAAGAATAGGAAATCAAGTACCTTATCAAGATATATATGATATTGTACAGCTATTCTACAGTGACTTGGCATTATTATGGGTAGAGGTTCAATTCCTGCTGGAGCCACTCATAAAACTGCATGTACTCACACCATAGTGTAGGGCACTTAAAGTAATAATCAGTGGCATTTTCATATAAATAAATGTCTGTTTTGCTACTCTCTGGGAAGAGCAGTAAAAAAAAAGAAAAAAAGATGGGAGACAAAATTAAAAAAGCACAGATCCCCCTGTAAATTTGATGTGTTATTTTAAGTTTTTGCAAACTTCATTTTTCCGGCTGTGAGGCTTCGGTTCCAACACAGTGACCTACTGTCAGCGGCAATGATGAAGCTGGTGTTGTCATGCAGATCCGCCACTTCCTCCTCCGTCCAGCTGAATTCCACATCAGCATCTGCAAAGAACAGACCAGCGGAAAGGAGGAGATAGAGGTCGATAGAGGCCATACATTACTTACTTAAACACAGTGCTGCAATACAGTAGAAACCACTGAATTCAGGGTTTTAATGGTGTGACTGGTTTTAGGACAGACAGTAAGCATGTTGGTTTCAGTGAGTGGAAAAGGAAAATAGAGTGCTGTGCATATGTGTGTGTGTGTGTGTGTGTGTGCACCTGTACAAAGGTCATGTTGGAGCCAGTCCAGCTGCCTCACTCTCACCTCACCACCTGATGGAGAGACAGACAATATTAGGCCGGATGAACCACCATGTGCTCTCATCGTGCATTCACACTGTGAGCAACAAGATCACCAAGTTAAAGGATCCGTGTCCATGTAGCCCAATGCAGCCATGTCCCAGCAGCCATAGAACTCCATTGTATTAAAAAAACAATTAAAAACACATCATAGAGCCATGCTGTTGCTCTGGGCAACATATTTCATCAACACGACGCACCGGGCCGGCCGACTTTTTCCTCAAACAACTTTAATAAGCCGGCCGTAAACACGTTAGGGATCTCAGGAAAGTAGTTCCGTAGCACCGAAAATAGTCCCCGGCGTAATGAAGAATTTGTTCCCATTTGAATTTGATTTGGTAATAACTACAAAAGCCTGACTTTTCGTGGTAACAGTTAGCGATTTTTAAAATGTAAACTATGTCTTTGTGAGCTGTATTTAAAGGTTTTTAGCTTACAATTGACTTCTTGGTTGATGGCTAAAAATGGAATGTGGGAACTCAGAAAGTATCGGGAGTACAGCAAACGCATTATTGATTTTGTTATTTTCATAAGATTTGTTGACGGTAAGCAATGCATTTAAAAACACCAGCGTTATCCTTTAACTGATTTCCTGTAGAGATGAGTGACTGGTGCAACTCCACCAATGTGTGAATGGTCAACAAGACTGTCGCCGTCAAACGGCCAATCAGATTTCTGCATTTCCTAACCAATGTGATTTTGTTTCATGAACAATAGCTCCGTCAAATGTAAATGGCAAATGTAAAATGGACAAGAAGTTGATTGCTGCGATTCAAAGTTTCCCTGTTTTCTACAACTTTTATTCAATGGCTGCATGAATAAATGTCTCAAAAACGATGGTTGGAGAACAGTTGCATTCAGTGTTGGGGTCTATGATATATGATAAGTCATTTGAGTTTTTCTGTTTCTTTTCAGTTAATCCTACTTCATTAGGGTTTGCTAGCTACATTAACTCATCAAGACAATGTAATGTTAACTTAGCTTTAAATTAACTTTTAATTAACATTGCCTTTTACCCTTTACTTTATTGTCTGTTTATCATTTTATAAGTTGGTCATTTTAATGTTATTTTAATACAATATAATGGTTTTAACCCATTCACTGTTTTCATTTATTTTCAATTTTTTCAGTTTTAATCAATGCATTTTATGTAACTTTGAGTTACATTCTATGTATGAATGGTTCTATGAAAAATATATAAAACTGAAACTTAACTTAAACTAATGCTATGAAAGGCAATACCAAAGCAGCAAAAAAATACATGATTTGCCTATTCAAAAGATTGTAGCGACCCATCAACCATGTTGCTCGCAGTGTGAACAGAGTCAGTGTTGACAGTGAACTGTGATTACTTGATAGTCCTAGGCGGATAATGTCAAATCAGTAAGTAAAAATCCTTTCACACTGGCTTTATTCAAGTCTAAATAGCACTGTGGCGACGTTATCTCACCTGCAGGCTCCAGCAGACATCTATTTAAGGTGATGTTTCTCTGGCACATGCTTAGAAGGTCCTCCCCCACATCTGCAATACAAATATCATCCACACTAAGAAACATTGATATTTGTACATGGAATGTCTGTCAGTTGGCTTGACTTTTAAAATAGTTCCAGTCTTTGACCTTTCCCTTCCTGAGATTAATCTCTATCCAAATCCCCTGCAAAGGCCAGAACTGTAGCACAATTATTTGTTAGGGCGCTCTGAATTTAGAATGGGGATTCTATACAGCTCCTCACTGCTACACTGTGGAAAGCACATTTTCACATTTTTTAAAGCTTTAACCCCCTACAGGGACATATTGTTTCATAAAGTGCATCATTTCCTCCTTAACTTCACTACTGACTGTAGACGGTCAATAGAGAAGACTGCTACTATTTTCTATAAGAGAGAAGAACTGAAATGTAATTATCACCGCCCACTACATTGAGCCACTACTGCTTTATATAACGAGAAAGTGAGAAAGGAAGTGTGAAAGTTCCTGGATCAGGCTAATTGTCACTCTAACACCCTTCAACGAGTGGGTCTGTGTTGAGTCACTACTGGGCGTGCTGGGGCCCATTGAACCTAATTAAGTGTTCAGCTGGCACAGAAAAAGGCGTAAATTGGAAATCTTTACGGTCTGAACAAGAACAAAGAGATCGGAAATACGATTTTCTGTCTGTGAAGCATCGATCGAAATGTCAAGGGGATTTTTTGCAAACTTTTTGAAATGTCGCAAAAAATACAATGTTTCCTTGATGGCTTCTTGAATGTCAAACAAATAAATAAATAAATAAATGAATCATCCAGCAGAAAAAAAAGATTTTGTATTAGGCTAGTTTTTGCAGTTTAGTGTCAGCTAATGTTGGCCATATTTGATGGGTCCATCCCAACATCCATAACTTATGGCTCGCACAAATTCACACATACATACTAACACCTGAGACCAACAGCAGATGACAATCATTTATCGTAGTGTAAAAAAGGCAAAGCAGATGTTCAATGAATCTGTTGCACATGTATTAAACAACAACAGTAAAGATACTAGTGGATTGATAATCAAATATATACAGTATATGTGCTTCTGTGGTGATATGATGCAAATTAGACTAATTACAGTGTATTTCCACTGTGTATTTTTATGACATCAGCCTGCCACACGCATAGAAAATAGACTTCAAATCTAGTATTCAAGGGTTTTTCCTTCAATTTAAATTTTGACACTGTTGAGTATAGAATGTTTTACATTTTGCTGTTTATCCTCAACTAATTGTATGCTAGTTAAGCATCCAGGAAGTTTACATGGTACCACTTTATAATAATACTAAATAATAATAAACTTTATTTATACAGCACTTTTCAAAACAAAGTTACAAAGTGCTATACATGGTTGCACCAGGATTCAAATATTTAAGGACTGAGGCAAATAAAATCAGGCAATTAAAATAATACAGAAATAAAATGGAATAGAATAAAAAACAACAACAATAGAGACAATAACAATAACAATAATAAAACAAATAAGACAGATAAGATAATAAAACAGATAAGACATGTTGGCAATAAAAGGGTGTGCTAGAATTAATAAAAGGCTTTTTTAAAAAAGATATGTTTTGAGAAGTGATTTAAAAGATGTCACTGATTCTGTATGTAGAGCAGCCAATCAGGACCCTCTTCAATACAGTTTGATTTTTAGTTTGATTTGATTGGCTCACAGTTTGTCTGGTGAATGTTAAGCCTTGCAGGTGTATGTCCTTAAAAGTAAAGTAGCTCTCTTTAGAGGACTGCACCATTCCTTCTGCTGTGCACTTCTCTCCATGCTGCAAGTATCATTAAAGAGAACACTGAATTGGATGATACTAGTCATTATTTCAATAGGGTCTCTCCACCATATAACAGAAACATGTGCTGAGCCAGACATAATCAGCCAGTGTCAGACCTCTATACGCAGACACCTGAGCACTGCCTCACATTCACCCACTCACACTCCACACTTTCAATCATGTTCTCGCTTTCTCTTTCTCACACAAACTGCTATGAAGGACATCCTACACACATGTTAATTAACACTTTAATTACACTTGAATGTGTCTTTCCTGCCTCCCCGGTGCCCATTAGTTAGTAATCTATCACAGTTAACATCCTGCTCAGGTTTATTTTTGTCATTTAGTAGTTTAGTTTAACGCCCACACTGACTTCAAAATTCTACATGATCTCCAACATCCAGGACCAAACAGCATTGCTTTTATGCGCTATCTGGTTGGAAAATCAAGCACAGAAGACAAATGATAAGCAAACATGAGCATCGTGATGAAGATGATGTCGATGTGGCTTCTTCTTGCTTTGAATAAGATAGTCTGGAAATTAGTTTCTCCAATTTAGCGATAGCACGTGAATGCACCATTCCTCTCTGTCGCACTCAAAAACCCACGCAACAGACTGTACGTCACCACCAGAAAATAGCCCTGAAGAAACGTTTGGTTTATGAACTAAATTCAAACGTCTTCTAAACCTGGGCAGAGATTTTTAAGGTAGGTTTATCACCTGAACGTTTGAATTGGAAAAAACACAAAAAGGAAAAAACGAGCAAAAATTCAAAAATGTAAAAAAAAAAAAGGTAACACTTTATAATAACCATCATTAATAAATGGTAAATTGATAGTTAATTAAACTTTAGTTAATAGTTATTTTACTGTTAACAAACAATGAAATGATCATTAATAATGTTTACTAATTATTAGTAATGCTATAATTGATGTTATTTTATAATTCGTTTGTGTAATATAAAATCATTTGTTTATAAATTATATATTGTATCATAGCTTTTTACCCTTTTTACCGTCTCTTATCAGCTATGATACAATATATAATTTATAAACAAATGATTTTATATTACACAAACTAATAATAATAATTAGTAAACATTATTAATGATCATTTCATTGTTTGTTAACAGTAAAATAACTATTAACTAAAGTTTAATTAACTATCAATTTACCATTTATTAATGATGGTTATTATAAAGTGTTACCAAAAAAAAAAAAAGTATGGTATACTTTGAAAAATGTTTGGTAGTGTATGTTTTGGTAGAATATGCACACAGTGTAGTAAATGGGCTAAAACATGCAAAAACACTGTTATGGTCCTGTAAAAGTTGTTGTATTCATATTTGTATTCAGATAACTCCAGAAGTGGGTGGAGCTTCAAGCGGAAGTGGGTGTAATTTAGACTGAAACCCTTGTAATCATTGCCATTGCTATTGTTGAGATATAAAGCAATAAACTCTTGACAATGACATCAAATATAATGAAGAACAGCATCCTAGATGTTATGCAACCATAAACATAGCACAGCCATAAACGACCATAGTCATAAACAATTAACAGGTGCTGTGTGTTGGTGCTGAGCTGCTTTCAGTGCAGTAATGCCAGTGTTACAGAACTAACAGCAGTACCTCCAGGTTATGTTGTGGCAGCATTTATTGAGTGTAGACTTAGTTCATCACCAGAATGATCCCCTGGACTCCATCTCCTTTAATTAAGTTTGCCTCCACCTCAGAGCCTCTGTAGGCAAGGCACATACACAGTTACACCAACTATGTAGCTGGAGACCACTGGAGACTTAATCAAATGTGCTCTACTTTCTGTTGATACGGTATATAGCTATATGAATCTGTCACACTTAGTGATGAGCCTGTAATTGCTTGTCACACTAAAACAGAGTTCACATATGGAATTCCTTTAATCTTTGGATACTTCAGTCAATATATATTTCCCAAAAACTAAAGAGCCAAGACTAACACTTTCTGGAGGTTACTCCACTGACAATAAAAGACAACTGTAAGGTGATTTGGTAACACTTTACAATAAGGGTCACTAAGTTAAGGGTTAGTTAATGCTTAATAAGCATTAACTAACCCTAAATTAACAGTTAACTAATGTGTAATTTACTAATGGTGTTCGTGTTAACTAAGGTATTCATTTATACATTATTTAATAGTTTATAAAGATGACTATTAAATAATGTATAAATTAACACCTTAGTTAACATGAACACCATTAGTAAATGATTACCAGACACATTAGTTAACTGTTAATTAAGGGTTAGTTAATGCTTATTAAGCATTAACTAACCCTTAACTTAGTGACCCTTATTGTAAAGTGTTACTGGCGATTTTATTAGAATATGGGAAGATTACTTGTTCAAAACTGTTAACACTGCCATAAAATAAAGCCCACTTGAGCGAAAAAGCTCGAAGACTAAGTCTACAAAGTGAAAGTCCCATTCATTATCAGCAGATCTTGTTTGGATTCTTGCTTTGCTGTTCATGTTCATAAATATTAGTTATGTGTCCAGGAAGACAGGAATAACAAATGAGTATACTGTTTTAGGGTGAGATTTTACCTTTAAATAGTGACTGCATGTGTAGCAAGTGAGTACAACAAGAAAATGCAACTGGGGGCTTACTGAAGGTTGCATCCCAATAAAACTCTCAAGGTGACCATCCCCTTCTATCAATCCTTTTCTCCAACCACAATCATTATGGTTAATAATTATATCTGACCCCTCCATGCCTGTATCAAGGATGTGATCGGCACAACACAAAAGACAGGGGGGAAAAGCAAATAAATGAATGAATAAACAAATGAAAATCTTATGTTATTGGTATGTGAACAGAGTGAGCACCTTAAAAGAGGGATCCTACAAAGTGCCACAGACTACCACACAGACCCATAAAGAACCATATTCAATTTTAAATACCAGATTAGTCAAATATCACTGAGCAAAATGCCCTATAAAAAGAGAGAGAATCCAGTACAGTGTTTCACACAGAATTTTGGCAAACTGTGCCAAATGGTGCCCCACATAGATCCCCCCTTAACAGTTAATTAGGAGGGTAGATCCATTATGAATTTTGTCCTTTTGCAAGCAATGCAGTCATGACTACATATTATAAATACAAACAAGCCTATGTTATTGATTAATGCATATATTTATGTTGTGAAGTTATAGTTAGTTGGTTGTTTCTCATCATCTCATCATCTGTTTTGTTTAAACAGATGTAAAGAGTAAAGTAAAGAGTGTAAACATACAGCAAAAAATAGGGTGACTACAGCTGACTACAGGATAGTGTTACATTACTTCTGATTGGCTGCGCAGACTACAGTTTAGTGTTATATGACTTCTGATTGGCTAAGCTGACTACAGGCTAGTGTTACATTACTTCTGATTGGCTGAGCTGACTACAGCTGAATACTACAGGCTAGTGTTACATGAATTCTGACTGGTGGAGCTAACCACCGGCTAGTGATACATTACTTCTAACTGGCTGAGCTGACTACAGGCTAGTGTTACACTAGTTCTGATTTGCTGACATGACAAAAGACTCTTGGGACTTTAATACCCAAAACGCTAGTGTTGCGGGAGGATCAAGCTACAGTACAATTGCAAGAACACAGAAATAGTGACGGAAATTGGCTACAGGCTTAGCTTTAGGAACAAATAACAGATCATTTTAACTTAATTATAATTTCTGTCTAAAATGACATGTGCAAGCTACCAAGGCTGTTAAATTGTATTTCCTACCATAAACCTTGATTCATTTTTTTCCCAGTATTCTCACTAGTGTAATTCAGATTAAGGTATACTATTAGCTGACCCTTAATAACTTTTTATGAGATCAAATTTCTATTCGACGGCACCGTACCTGTGCAGTAAACCGTTTTGGCGACGATCGCCATGACAACGCTGGCCAGGCCTGTTCCCGCCCCCAGCTCCAGCACCGTCGCCCCTCTGAACATGACTTGCTGCGAGAGGATGTAGTCAGCGAGTAGGAACGCTCCTCGCCACACCTGATGAGAGGAAGACAGACGCCATGCCATCTGAACACCAGCCTAAGCTTTAAGCGCTTTTCCAGCATCTATTATTGGGTAGGAAAAAAACAACAAAAACAGCAGGATATAAAACAGAAAGAGCGCGAGGACAAGAGACAGAGAGAAAGAGAGAGATAAGATATTAAGATGAGCCATTGACCGACCTGTTTGCCGACATCCTCCAGGGGCGTGGCCATGGTGTGCTCTGTGAATAGGTGGGATACAAACGTTACAAACACACTAATACATTAACACACTGCACACTCACACTCACTCATAGGCTTGGGCGATATCCATAATTTAATATCGCGATACTGTCTGGACAGAATATTGCAATATACAATATTATTGCGTTTTTTTTTTGTTGTGTTGTATTTTTTTTGGGGGGGGGGGGTTATTCAATATTGCGGGAAATATTGCAATATTCACGAAATATTGCTATATTTCCCGTGATATTGAATATACAATAATATTGAATATCGGCCCAATTGCAGGAGCATGACTTTTTTTTAACCGATCCGTATAATATCTGGAAAATCATGATAACATATGCCAAGCAGTCAAGTTGAAACTCATCAGCTGGGACAGCGGCATAGTTGCTAAACACCACAGATATCCCAAATATCCAATATCCCTCTTAACACAATTCAGGCTGTTGAATTTTCTATTTTGTCCACCCCCTGTATTACATTTTTTGGAAAATATATCACACAAATTCAAATGCATCAAGTGCATCTCTTGAGCAATCAGTTATCGGTATTTACCGCTGAAGCGCACCTCTTTCTGTCAGCATTTCAAACTACATTTTCACATTCCTGTTTTTACTTTTGCGTAGTGTTCAGGAGAGCAAAGATAACATAAAAGCTTCTTACCGATCCTTATAATATCTTTGGAGCGCTGTTTGTCTTCATTCTCCACCTCCTCCTCCTCCTCTTCCTCTTCCTGCACAGTCGTGGACTGGCTGAGGATGATGGGACAGACCTCGTCTCGGTCGCTAGCCTCGGGGGGACTCGTCTTTGGTCTGGGGAATCACAACAATTGTTCGAAATAAGTGGATAATATTAGTAGATAACATTCCACCATATCAACCAAAGCTGTCCTATACATTTTCCTTTGCACAGCCTAGTTTCTAATGCACAAAAGGTTGAACAAAAGTTTGGACACACCTGATTGAATGTACAAATTTTTCATTCTCTTAAAGCCGTTTTGATCTAAAGGCTTCTGCTTACATACTTGAAATCTGTTTCTTAGACAAATATAAATCATGAAGTTGATACCTACATATGAATTTCTTTCCAAAGCCTTTACCTTTCCACCTTTCTATCAAGGCAAAGGAATCTAAAATAAAAGATAGTTTTGATTTGTTGAACACTTTTTTGGTCACTGCATAATTCCATTTATCTTATTTCATAGTTTTGATGGCTTCACTATTATTCTAAAATGTGAAAAATTTGTGATAAATGTGGTATGTCCAAACTTTTGACCGGTAGTGTACATCATTGTATGGCAGCAGTATGTAATGTATAGTTAGTTGAATTTTCACAATAATACAACTTCAGCTTCATTTTATTAATTGCATACTGCTCAATAAAGAACAGATTTGATGTGTACAAAATTATTTTTACCAAACCATGTCGAAGTTTCATAGCACCCAGGTATAACAGAGTGCTGCCAATTCTGACATTTGCTCTTGAAGACAACAGCACTGTGGTAAAAACATGTAAATGGCATATTTAGCTGTTGACTGAAAGAGAGAGATAAGTGTTTTTCCATACCGACGCGTCACCTCAAGGTCTCCGTCCTCATCCAGGACTGGATCCACACCTCCTTCCCCTCCTTCCTCTCCTTCCTCGGCCTGTGCGTCCTCCTCATCTCCCTTTCGGTCTTCCTCCTCTTCTAAACCTTTCCCTGCATCGTTGTCATCTTGCCTCTCACCGTCCCACAAGATCTTGAATTTGGAGATGAAGACTGGAGGGACAGACACACATAGCTAGATATAAGTGAAAACATACAACTTAAATCTGCTTTAGCACATCAAAGGGAAAAGACCCTCCAACCAACTCAAAACTTTTGGAGTTTCAATCCAGCATTACGTACAAATTTTGGTAATTTGACTATTTCTAAATAAAGTATCTAAGTACAAAAGAAAGAACTAGTTTGAAACCACCGCATCATTATTTATTACCTTGTGACATCCAGTTCAATTGGTTAACACCTTGAAATTGTCGCAATTGTTTTGGACAAACTGAGGCTCTGCTAAAACACTGTAATGCACTTAATTGAGACCAAATCACAGCATATGATCTTATAATGAAATGTAGACGCTTTTTGGACAAACGATAGGCAACAATTATGCTATCTAGTGTTTTTATGACACAGAATATTATTATTATTAGAGAGCTTTCTAATTGATGTGGAGTAGGCCTGGAAATTAACAAGTGTTAAGGCATTTTTGCTTTATTTCACTACTTTGGTCGCATTCTCTTATCCATCGTAAACACTTGTCCAGCTCAGTCTTGGGTTTCGAGAAATTTAGAAAGCGAACACCCACCATATACGGTTGGTCCATATACCTACTGTCACCCCATACATATCCCCACTACATACCCCATAACAGCAGTGTTTTATGTACACCTGATTAAACAAATCAAAGCACAGATCCGTGTTCAATTCAATTCAATGCACTGAAGCACTAGAACGTTACCTACTGTTAATGTTTGTAGGGCAGCAGAAGACGTGGCATCAGGTTACTGTTTACAAACCCCATTACTAATACAGGCGAGTTTGGAGCAAATGGTGCAATGTTAAGTGTCACTTCCGTTTTCACACCGGGGGACTGTTGAACTGAGTACAATGCTGCTGGTCTGCTGTCTGTGCATGTCCAAATGACAAACATGACGTGATGTGACATCAGGTGCATTAGAGATCGATTTAATTTCTCTGCAATGACTAATTTTTGATTTTGTGCTTATGTATTGGAAACACTGCATCTCTTAGTCAAAGCCTAGAGGTCATCTTACGAAGCGACTGACTGACTGACTGACTGACTGACTGACTTGAATTTGCCGCTGTTACAGCTTATTGTGCTAAGGCCAGAGGAGGGTGTTGTCTATCACTCTCTGTTACAACACAGGGTGACACATAGCTCCAGCAAGCTTGCCAATATGCAATCATACAGTGTTGTTCTCATACAAAATCTATTCCATAACCAGACATGGTTCAACATTATTGGAAATAACTCTGTTTAAAGCTTCTGATGGTTCAATGCATCAGGACAAGTCAGATACTGCAGTGTTCAGTATGCTGTCCGGCAAGTATATTGTCCAATATGTAGCGAACCCCACCCATGTGACCCAAGTAGGCTAAAACAAACCATAATAGATAATAGCCAATACTATTTCACCCATTCTAAGCAGCTACTGTGTATCTCTACAATGAACTGTTTGTGCGAACCAAAGACCTTTTATCTGTTGGTGAACAACACCACATTATTTTTTTTTTTAATTCTCAGGGTGAGGCTGTTTCCCAAATCTTAACGGACCCTGATGACACAACTGCCCTGACTAGAGAAGAGAAGGGTGTGGCAGTCCATCCCTAAGTCTGTCAGGACAATCTCACTTCCTCTTCGCTTCTCTTCTCACTGACTTGCTCAATAGTAAGAGAGCCCTAGCACTTTTTAGGACAAGTGTCAATAAAGCTTTCTGTATAATAAATAACACATAATTGGAAATGCAGTAATAATTAAAAAAAAGAGAGACATATTAGACATATTATATTATCTTATATTATATTATATTAGATTAGATTAGATTTGCAAACCATTGCTCTGACACTGTGTTCCCGGTTCTAGGCTCCTGTGATTTTTCTCAACAACAATAGGTATCTCATTTTGTTTCTCTGTGAAATTTTTATAGTATTATCTTTAATCGAATGGAACTCACTTTTTTTCTTGGCCAGCATGCCCACTGGAAAAAAGATAGTAATAAAATTGTCTCTTCTGCTTTGTCTCTTCTAGTCTCCAAACAGCTATGGGCTGGCAAACTAACATTACACTATTCAGTTCAATACAATGCAGTTCAATTCAAATTTGTCAGATGCATAAAAACAGGTATAAAAAAACATATACGTAAATATGAAAACACAAAAGTACATAAGACAAGAATATTATCACAAAACAAAATATTTTTTCTGGATATTCAGAGTATCTCTTATATCGGCCTAAATACATTTGAAATGTAAAGGATGGATACTCCTCAGCAGTAAATGATTTTCTTAACACTGGCCCAATTTGTCACTGAAAATACACAGCACAATACAAGTGAAGAGAGAGTCATTTAAGTGTCACCCTCACAAATTATAGAGATCATTTTTCACTTTATTTTGAAAGTAAAAAAAAAGTTTTGAAAGCAAACAATTTTGAAACTAAATTAGTGTGAAAGAGAAAAAAATGTTTTCCCTTTTGGATACTTCTCCTTTGGTCACTATGGTCTTTTCCGCAGCCATGGTATTAAACTTCAGTGTTACGCGGACGACACTCAAATTTACATACATGTCATAAAACTTCTTGCGACTAAATGCCAATAAAACTGAGATGCTAGTTGTTGGCCCGAAAACCAGAGTCCCACAGTTAAAAATCTTGCTGTTACATTCGACCCAGCTCTCTCATTTGACTCATCACAGAGATTTTCCCATAATATCTCAAAGGTCCGTTCCTTGCGTGGATGCTGAAACCCTAATATACGCTTTTGTTTCATCAAGACTTGATTACTGTAACGTCTTATTTTCTGGTATTTAAAACCCTTGTGCCATCAGAATATTAACCAGTACTAGATCACATTACTCCCATCCTGACCTCCCTTCATTGGCTCCCAATTCAAAGACTGACGCTCGTCTGTCGCCCTGCTACATTTTACACTGGCGTTTGTATCTTCGTGTCGCTGGCTTCCACTGAAAATTTTCGGTGGATCTAGTGCTGATCTTGGTCCCTTCAAGGTTTTGCACTGATGGTCTAAGGCTGGTGGTGCCGGGTAGGTTAGGCTATGTAGATTAGGTAGGCTGTCATGTCTTGCTATAATCTGTTTTTGTGTGTCTTCCTGATGTCTTCCCTATATCATTCTGTTCTATGGTCGATTGTTGATCAGTTAGACCTAGTTAGGCACATTCTCTGTACAGTCCTTTGAGACATGCTTGTGATAAAGGGCTATATAAATACGCAAACTTGAACTGGAACTTCGACAGCATGCTGATATCTGTTCTTTGTAAACAGCATGTTCAGCATTTCTATGTTGGCATTGGAACTTACTCATATTTCTGAACCACTGATTGTGAAAGTGCCACTGCTGACTTCTTTGTAATTACTGTATCATCCTGACAACACACCATGGAGCAGTGGTGTTCACCCATGTGCCGTCATGACCCAAGAGGAAGCAGGTGTTTATTCCAACCAAACATACCAGTTGATTTCATTAATGAGTTTCTCCTCTCTGGTTGAAGGTGGGTTAATCAGTGGTATCAGCAGGTGTTTGGTTGCGTTTCCTTGGGTCATGGTACATGGATTACGACCACTGCCGTGGAGGATTGAAGCAAAGATTCAGTCTTTTACCCAGGAAGGACAATTGGAGAGGAGCCTCTTGTTCTCGCCTGTGCACTTCCTTCAGCATTACAACAATGATCTCAACACAAATTACACACCGTCGTTGGCAGGGACGGGCATCGTCATCATCATGTGCCATGGAGAACCGAGAATATGCAGCTTTTCATTCCAACCAAACACTACAGCAGCTGTTTTCATTGATTAGCACACCTTGAGGGGGGAAAATAATCAGTGAAATCCACTGCTATATTGTTTGGTTGGAACAAAAACCTGCGTGGCACATGGTTGCCCATTCCTGCGCTTTATAAATTCTACCTTTTCAGGGATAAATTCAACGTCCAAATAGCACTTTTAGGCTGTCTTTTGGCACAAGGACGCACACTCTTGTCCGTCAGTACAATGGCTTTCCTACCAGCATCTACTGAAACACACAGATAATGTACATAGACAGAGGGTAAATAGGTGCAGGTATGCCTCTTGGACTGTCCCTGGCTCTCACTCCGCCTCCTGACCAACCCTCAATTCCCACCCTGCTGGCCACAAGTATAAAGAAAATGTCACAAGTATTCAAGGGTGGTGTAACATGACACACAGAACTAATGCTTTTGCAGGCTGAACTGAGGTTGAATCGTTGACACATCGAATTGCTCAAGAGGAGTACCATTTTATTTCAAGTCCTTCTGCTGTATTTGCTATTATCTCTCCAAGCCCAGGTAAGACTTACTTTATTTTCAACGTACATTCACAATATGTTTTAGGCTGTTATGTGACATCCTTCATAGATTACCAACTTTTATAAGCAATCAGTAGTTCAATACTGGAGACATATCCAGATGCAAAGTGCTTTGTCTAAATGGCTTGGTAGCCCCCTTACCTGTCCCATGGGCATCCCTACTGAAGAGCAACTAACTAAATCACTATCCCGTACAGGAGTGGGTCCGAGAATCTATCACCTGCTCCAAGATCAATTGCCTGACCCCCTAAATAAGACCAAGGCTCAATGGACAAGAGAACTAGCTCTGGATATATCCCTTTCAGAATGGAAATCATGCTTGATCAACCTGAACACTATGTATAAAGAAATGGGAAACAAATGTATTCATTCTAACATTTTTGTTGTCATTGTCGGTTACGTTTGTAGTTGTCATGTCCTGTCTTTTGCTTGGAAACATTCATCAAAATGTTCATTACAAAAAGAAAATAAGCAATCAGTAGTAAGGAGTGAAAGGGTCAGCACCTTGACAATACACCTAGATGTAACAAAATGTACTTATGATGATGAAAGTGTTGAGCTGAGGAGAACAGATAGGAAGGATAGCCTATATTTTCTTCAAGACATGAGCACACTGGGGCAAGTAGAGGAGGTAAAGAAGTGAGAGGGGGATGCAATTCAAAGGAGATGTAAGGGGAGAGAGAGGTTGTAGTTAGATCATTTAAAAATTCTGTCTGACTCCATTTCAAAAGTGAAAAAATATTTTGTTTACATTCAGAGAGTGACTCTACGAGGACAACCATGGACACTGATGGCGGCGCAAATGGCTATAAGCTCCTCACAGCGGATGGCAGGAGGTTTCAATATTCAGGTAAAATGAGAGCTTCATTCAATAAGGAGATCGCCATCACGCATTTATTAAAGTTAAACTCACTGTGGAAATGTCTAAGCTGTTTGCCAATTCAAGACTTTCAGAATAGCCCTTCAAAATAGCAACAGAATCATGTATACCTCTGAAATAACAATTAATTAATAATTTCAGGTAATGTTTTTTCTTGAAATTAGTATTCTATATAGTATTTTGTAATGAAATCGTTCAATATCCTAGTTACTCACATTCACCCTCATGCTGACAAAACACATAACCACAAGTTCCTCAGATCACTTCATAATTTTTTTTTACATTTCTACTCTTTCTACTCTACTCTTGTGATTCAGTTTATGAGTTGAAAAAGAACCCTCTCAGGGCTGCTGCAGTCTGTCTCGGGCTGCTGTGTGTTCTCCTGCTGGCTGGGATCATAGGCCAGCGAGTCCACTGTGAGTCTACCTTTCTATTATCTTTGCCAAATGTCCTAGTGTTGTTTAGAAGTCACTTGAGATGAGATCATTGTGAGATTCATTGATCCAGGACATTGTTCACCGATATTTCACCTCTTCTGCAGATCGCAATGTAGAGAGAGGCCAACAGAGCAGCTATGATGACATGACTAAACAGAAAGACAACATACAGGAGAACCTGAAGACCACGCTTAAAGACAAAAGGGAACTACAAGTCACCCAAACCCGGCTACAGAAAAATAACGATTACTTGACTAGACAGAGAGACCGATTACGGACCAATAACAATATTCTGACAAAAGAAAGAAACGATCTTAAAATAAGTGAAAGCCAGTTACGGACCAGCAGCAATGCTTTAATGAAAGAGAGAGACCAGCTAAAAAAAAGTCAAGGCCAATTGCAGACTAATAACAATGCCTTGACTAAAGCCAAAGAGTTGTTTGAAACAAATTACAATTCAGTGGTCAAACGGTCCAATGAGTTGCAGACCAATTACAACTCACTGACCAAAGACGAGGACAATTTACACAACAGATACAACAACCTGACCAGATCAAGAGAGCAGTTGCAGATGAGTTACAACTCCTTGATTAAGGAGGTAGAGCAGTTACAGATCAGTCACAACTCCTCCACCAGTGAGAAAGACAAGTTACAGAGCAGGCACAACAACCTGACTAAAGAGACAGACAATTTACAGGCGAGATATTACATGCTTGTGAAAGAGACAGACAACTTGCTGGCTAATTACACTGCTTTGATTCAAGAACGTGACCGGGTGCAGAACAGTTACGACAACGTAACTGCGGAGAGAGGCGAGTTATCGATGAGATGCGACAACCTGACTGCAGAGAGAGACCAGTTACAGAGGGAATTTGAGAGGCTGAATGCAACGACTAGAGGTAAGCAAAAGGAAGCAGAAATAAAAGAATTGAGCATATTTAATTTTGTCAAATGGTTCCTTGTCTGGGGAGAAAGCATTGTTTGGATCTTTGTAATCAACAAACAGTTCAAGAATAGACAGGAATTCGACTTACCACACAATCAATTTTGGAAGTATTTGCAGTTAAGACACCTACTGGTACAAACCTTTGGCTCCCCCTCAATAGCCCCATCTAGTGTTGACACTCTAGAGAAGGTCCTAAACATTTTTGGACTGGGTCATGAAGCCTCTGCCTACTATTCTATGATCCTTACGGCCTCGGATTCCAATATATTGTCCCTTAAATTGACATGGGAAACTGACTTAAATGTATCATTTACAGTGGCAGAATGGGGAAGAATTCTTAAGAATGAGGAAAAAAATGTCAAGGGAACTGCAAACAAGACTGATCCAATTCAAAATCATAAATATAATCTACTGGACGCCATCCAGGCTGCATAGAGTGGATTTGGTTGACAGCTCAGAGTGCTGGAGGTGTCTTGAAAAAGATGGTACTTTAGTACATATGCTTTGGAGTTGCCCAAAAATTCAGGAGTTTTGGTCTGCTATACATATCATTGTGGAAAAAATTATCGGCCTAGATATCCCTTTCTCCCCCAGTCTGTTTATTTTGGGTGACCCCGCTGCATTAAGTGACTTGACTCCACCACTCGCCGACTGGATCCAGACTGCCCTTATGTTAGGACGGAAACTTCTGGTCAAAGAATGGAAAGCCTCCTTGGCACCAGCAACATCTTTGTGGCACACATCTCTTGGTCAGCTGGCTGCCCTAGAACAATTATCATATAGGCCAGTGATTCTCAACCTTTTTCATATCGAGGACCCCTAATTTAGTCCACATTAGGGCCACGGACCCCCATTTAATGGGATTTTGTCTCTCAAACCCAGAATATTTGTATTGTTAGATATGATTTTGTCCAGAATTCCATGACTATCTATATTGTAGGTAGAGAGGTAACAGAGAAACTATGATCAAAACAGTCATTCTTCTACATTCTCTAATTGTGTTAACTTCTTGTGAATGAAATAATGGAGAAGAAGTTTAACAATTCATCAATTCACTGGGGACGCCCTGGAACCCAATCAAGGACCCCTGGTGGTCCCCGGACCCCACGTTGAGAACCATTGATATAGGCTGCTTGATAAGGTGTTAATCGTTAAAAAAAAAAAAAGTTAAAGAATGCCAAATGTGTCCTTTTGTAATAGTTGAGAGCTCTGCTTTCAGAACGTTGTCTAGGTTACGCTTGGATGCTATGTTCCTTAGTTCTATCCCTCATGATTACTATTCTTTCAACAAAGAAGGAACCCACTGAGCAATTTAGCGTTGGGACGTCTTAATAGTGATAAACGTTTAGGCTAAAATTCGGCTACACAGTGGTTAAAAATGAAAGTTTAGTAGATGACTATGACTCCATCTTTGCGGCAAAAACAAAGCATTACGTTGTACATATGGACTTCTCGGGTGCATATTTTTGATATTTACAGCTGTTTATGTGTTGTTTAAATATTTAATAATGTATCTACTGCTTGATCTAAACCTGGGCTATATGAGAGCTAAAGTATAGACACAATATTGAAATCATGTCCAGTGTTCAGTGGGAAGGTGTATTACTGAGAAAGGCAGACTGCTCTTAACACACACAGCAAAAGTGAGAAGTCACATTTGCTGACAATGCCATCTGGTGACAAACTAATCAGTCAACCATCAAAAATTATTTAAAAAATGGTAAAACTCCAAAAGGATGGTAGGGAGCACTGACTTGTTCTCACTATCTATTGACCAATGTATATACTACATTTACAGATAAGACCTGTCTTCCTGGCTGGAAGAAGTTTCAGGATAGCTGCTACTTCCCTTCTGCTGAGCGTAAATCCTGGAATGAGAGCAGACAGGACTGTCAAAGCAAAGGGGCAGACCTGGCAATCATCAACAGCCATGAGGAAATGGTGCGTTTATCTGTGTGCGCTTGCGTTTATATGCATGTGTGCAAGCATGTGTTGCTGTACGCTTGTTCGCGTACCATTGCAATAATATTTTCAATTTTATCTCTCTTCCCTCGAAGACATTCGTTTCTGGTTTTTCTGAAAATAGCGAAGATGTCTGGATTGGCTTGACTGACGAAGGAGTGGAAGGACACTGGAAGTGGGTGGACGGGACGTCACTGACCATAGAGTAAGGGACTGAACTCATACCTCTGCATGATTGTGGAAAAAAACACAATTTCATACTTTCATACTTTGTTGATTTCAATCGTCCAGGGATTGGTAAAGTCATGGAGACAACAGTTAATCTCCTTTTGAATGTCTCTCTGTACTGCAGGTACTGGGCCGCTAACCAGCCCAACAGCTTTGATGGAACGAACCAGGACTGTGTGGAATTCTGGGCCACTGTATGGATGGCAGGGGCTTGGAACGATGAGTCATGCGACAAAGAAGAAAAATGGATCTGCGAGATGTAGATTTCCTATATAGAATGGCCTACAGCTATAGCCAACCGTTCTGGTCAGTGTCTGGTAGAGCAGAGATCTTATTGGACCTCTGTTTCCGGGTAGAACTAATATGATTGTGAAGCACGTTACGGAAAACAAGCACAAATCCTGTACAGACCCACGGTGCGTGTGTTCAATTCAATTCAATTCTATGCACTGAAGCACTGCAACACGGTTATCGGTTAAATAACCAAATTCCACTAACGTTACTTAAACCTGCAATAAGCCATTTCAGACCCGATAACCAACCCTGAAACTAATGTTTGCTATGTGGAGATTTCCTTGAGACATAATGATATAAACCAATATCCACACAGGTGGATATTGGTTTATTGCTGTTCACCTCTTTTCTAAAGCTTGTTGTCAAAATCCGGACAGTTATGAAGCTCCTCCCGGCCCATTCAGTAGCTTTTCATTTTTTAAAACTACCTTGTCTCCTCCCTCGCTGTTTAAAAGCGGCCCTCACCCCCTCCCATTCCTGAAAGAAGTCTGGTAATGGCGGAATCGATGAAGCGAGCGAGTCAACTTGTTAAACTAGTAAACTTGCTGCCTACCTCTTCACTTGTCATTGTGGGACATGTAACTTCAGCGGGAGAAAAATCTGGCTAAGCGAGATGCAGTGTTTCCCATACAGAGGCACAAAATCAAATGGTCAATGTATAGAAGTTGTTCTAAATCGATCTCTAATGCGCCTGATGTCACATCACGTCATGTCTGTCATGTGGAGATGCACAGACAGCAGACCAGCAGCATTGAACTCAATCCACAGTGTCTCCCGGTGTGGAAAAAAAAGTGAAATTTAACATTCCACCATTTGCTGAACTCGCCTGTGTTAGTAATGGGATTTGTAAACAGTAACCCCATAACACGTCTTCTGCTGCCCTACAAACACTAACGGTAGGTAATGTATAGCCCACCTTGTGGTATTTAAAGGAATAGTTCACCCAAAAATGAAAATTGTGTCATCATCTCCTCCCCCTCATGCCAGTTGAAACACAGGTGAAGTTTGTCCATATAACACACAGGGAGGCTGCCAGCACAACTCCATGGCAGCCTTCTCCAAAACAACTGAAGTCAGTGGGGACCAGTTCTTCAGAGTTCCAAAAAAGACCTACAGTATATTTACACCATCATTTAGTGCAAATCGTAACTACAGCTGATTGATTTGCAACAAATAATGGTGTATATGTCTTTCCATTCAGTGCATTGAATTGAACTGAATTGAACTGACTTGAACACATGCACCGTGGGCCTGCCCAGGGTATGTGCTTGTTATGCACCACATGCCTGGAACGAACTTCCAGAAAATCTGAGGTCTGCCTCCACTTTAGAATCTTTTAAATCTGGGCTTAAAACTTTTCTGTTCACCATGGCTTTTCAAGTAATTTAGGGTAACGCTTATCTGCACTGGAATATTTCTTCTTTAATCTTAAACCTGTTTTATCTTTTATATTTTTTTGCACTGTCTTTGTGATTTTAATGCACTTTTTTTTTTAAAGCACTTTGAATTGCCGAAGTGTATGAAATGTGCTATATAATAGTAATTAGTTGTACAGTAGGTGGCACACGTTTCTTTGTCTGTTCAGCCATGGTGGCTATCGCTGCTCATGCCAACTACCCAGTTCTTCCATTTATTTGAAACAAAACCCGAAAATGTAAAACACATCACCTCCTGTGCACCAGAGGATTTTCCTGGGAAAGCCCTACCAGACACCGGGTGTTTAGAACCGCAAATGTAAAAGCTTTCATGAACTGGATATACAATAGGTAAAATCACTACTGTTATACGCATTGGAGATAAAAAATAGCAAAACTGACATTTGCCACGGGTTATTACTTTAACCCGTGGCAAATGTCAGTTTTGCCATGGGTTAAAGTAATAACCCGTGGCAAATGTCACGGGTTATTACTTTAACCCTCACCCCTGCATGCCAAAAATTGGTCATAAAAAGAATAAATGGCTCAAACCTAAATTAAACTAATCCAAATCGACAGAAAATGATGTCCTCACTCCGAAGGTCTAAAACTCAAAAGTCAAACTGGACAGAAGAACAAGTACACACACACACACACACACACACACACACAGCCGTAAACAGCGGGATGTGATTGATCATAAATTAACATGGAAACAACATATTGACTATACATTCCTTCCTTACATATTCCTTACATATCTTACTGTGTGGAATTGTGGGAGTCGACCTTTAAAACGACTATAAATAAATTCAATAGTCTTACTACAAAAAACGAGCCATACGTATTATTAATAAGGCTGGTTATTATGATCACACTAATCCACTATTTATAAAATCCCGTGCTATGAAATTTAATGATTTGGTATATTATAAAATAATGCAAATAATGTTCAGAGCTAGAACAAAGTCACTCCCAGACTGTGTACAAAGGTTTTTTTCAATGCAGGAGTGCAAATATGATTTTAGAGATGTTTGTAAGTTTACCGTGCAAAAAGCTAAAAAGGGATTAAAAGGAGATGTATTTCTATTGTTGGGGTTAAATTATGGAACAATGATAATATAAATTTAAGAATGTGTAACTCGCTTTTGGTTTTCAAAAGAATGGTTTATAAAGCTATTTTTGAGGTTTACAAGTGTGAATGATTTTTTATTTTATTATTATTTTTTATTTCTGGAGGTTAACTCAAATTGATAAGAATGTAGGATAGGCATATATAAACATTATGCTTCTGCCTGTGCCTTTTCAGTCACTACTTAATACATAGATTGTTGATTTTGTTTATACTGCCTAGACTGCTTATACTTATTGTATATTAGATTGTATATTGTATATACTGTTTATACTTATTGTATTGTGTGTGATGACTGAATAAAATACTACTAAAATAAATAAATAAAAAAATAAAAACAGAATACAAACCAGGCTGTCCTACGTGGTTGAGGCGTGTCATAAGGTGCCGTACGTTGGGCAGTAGCAGGTGAACGTCCGACAGCACCGTGTCATAGTGAAAAGTAATCTGGTCCATGGCTGACCAGACATGGCCTCAAGATGGTATGCCTGAAGAGATCGGACACACACACACACACACACACACACACACACAAGTTGACTGTAACCGACACAATGCTATA
This sequence comes from Centroberyx affinis, assembly GCF_046629955.1. Taxonomy (NCBI): domain Eukaryota; kingdom Metazoa; phylum Chordata; class Actinopteri; order Beryciformes; family Berycidae; genus Centroberyx; species Centroberyx affinis. The sequence continues at coordinate 162,860 of NW_027279369.1, forward strand.
AAAATACCAGTGGCCTGATATATAATGGGCATGTAATACAAATTGATCAGCTGCTAGGTAAGCGATTTGGCAGTAAGTGTGGTTAGTTAGACCACAGCCATTATAGTGACATGATATGATCTATTGCAGTGATTCTCAACCTTTTGCATATCAAGGACCCCTAATTTAGTCCACATTAGGGCCACGGACCCCCATTTGATGCAATGTTGTCCCTCGGACCCAACTCTGAGCATATTTTTATTGTTAAATATGATTTTGTCCAGAACTCCATGACTATCTGTATCGTAGGTAGAGAGATAACAGAGAAACTATGATCAAAATAGTCAGTCTCCTACATTCTATAACTGTTCTTGTAAATGAAATAATGAAGTTTAACGCTTCATCAATTTGCTGGGGACCCCCTGGGATGCCCTCAAGGACCCCTGGTGGTCCCCGGACCCCACGTTGAGAACCACTGATCTATTGTATCATTACAGAGTTGTTAGCCTGGACACTGTCTTAATTTCAGTGTAAATGGATTTAAAAATGTAAATGGCGAGATCATTCCTTGTTTTTCCTGAGAATCCATGCGTGTACATTATACACTTGTACACTATCATTGTGGCTAATCAATGCTCATTGGCTAAAAGGGTTCATGAATAAAAGTAGCTGGCTCCCATGTCCACACAAGCCATTTACGACATTGTGACCTTGGTATTATAAGGTTCTATCTGACCTTTTTGTCAAAACTGAGTTAGTCGCATGAACCTATTCTATGAGTGCCTGTTGACATATGTGTGGTGTTATTTTTTGAAAATAATGATTCTTGCGTCTTTAATTTCTAAAACAAAAGGACCCATCTCCATTTAACTCAATGGATGCTGAAAATTTTGAAGCTCAATATCTCAGAACTATCCTGAAGGCAGATAGGACCTTATAATTCTAAGCTCAGTGTCTGTGGCTGCAGTTAATTCATGAAATAAAACAAATCAGAATTAAATAAAATCATGGCTCCTGGAGACACCGCTGCTATGAAAAAGTTTGCTACGACTGGAAATCACACTGATGATTTTCATCAGACGTAGCCGGCATGAATTATTCATGAGGTAGGCAAATGGCAGGGTTCCCACACTCCTGGTAAAACTTGGACAAAGTCATGGAACTTTAAAACTGTATCTTCCAGGCCTGGAGAAGTTATATAAAATGCTAAAAGGGAGAGAAGTTTTGGAAAAGTCAAGACATTTTATTTGTGAAGTTAATGATTTTTTTCTTGAATACTGTCAAATGTTACAGAAATCTGTGGCTGGCCCCCTACAATCTAGACCAGTGATTCTCAACCTTTTTCATATCAAGGACCCTAAGTCAAGGTCCACATTAGGGCCATGGACCCCCATTTGATGTGATTTTGTCTCTCAGACCCAAATCTGAGAATATATTTATTGTTTGATATGATTTTGTCCAGAAATTTATGACTATCTGTATTGTAGGTAGAGAGATAACAGATAAACTATGATCAACACAATCATTCTTCTACATTCTCTAATTGTGTTAACTTCTTGTAAATTAAATAATGCTGAAGTTTAACAATTCATCAATTTGCTGGGGACCCACTGGAACCCCCTCAAGGACCCCTGGTGGTCCCCGGAGCCCACGTTGAGAACCACTGATCTAGACAACACTGTTGGATGCTGACTGTTAAAATAATATCATAATCCCTGATTTTAAAGTGAAACACAAAATAATGCTTAGAATTAGCGTGGGTGATGGCTACTTTTTAATACAGTCTCATTCAAATGTGGTCATGGAAATTTGAAAAGGGAAGTTTTGGAATAAGTTTATGTTTTTGTTTTTTTTTGCTGTCTTTGGAAACCGTTTCTGTCTGTGTAACCCATAAAAAGTATGTGGTTAAACATAAAGGGGCATAAGTATCAGAAATTAATCATGCTAAATGATAAATTACCTTAATGGGAATTTTATAGAGCGAATGATGAAATTAACAAAACATTTTAAATCATCACAGCTAGTCACTTGAAAATTTAACTGGTTTCAATCCACATGCCATTGCATCAGTGTTTTTCAATTCATATTCATTTTCATCATCTGAACTTTTATCAGTTCATTTTTGCAACATCCACCCTTCTGGGGCTCGCCTTAAATGATAAATGGCAATTTTGTTGTTTAAATGACAAATAATGAATGATGGTAAGAAGTGATGAATGATAAAAAAAAAAATTTAAAAAAAAAAGCTGTTTTTAATCAAATCGTTTTTGGATGTATCAAATCACGTGACAAGTGATCGCTACATTTTTAGATTCACAAGCATTTCCATCACGTCTATTTTTATCATGTAACTTTTGTTACTCTCACCCCTCATATTAGCTTACCCTAAACTTAACATGTAGGCCACAATGATAAATCTGTGGAATATTACCTGCATAAGTTGGTAATATTATCCCAATATCATTTGATAGGCTATATTGTTGTGAGGACATTGTGGAAATAGCTGTTGACCTACATATGGTGTTGGATATCTGTTGCTAAACCAGAAATTCACCATTAATAATATAAAAATAAATGAGTGTTATTCATTATATCCCTGGTACTATCACCCGTCAGCTCACATGCAGGTGTGTCAACGCTCTTGTTTACATTTGCACGTATTATAGTATTATAGTTTTACTAACTCAGTATATTCACTGAGTAAAAAAACAAACAAACAGAAGAAAATGTTGTTAGCTACTAAGATTACACTATTTTGCTGCACGTATTTTACTGAATTCATTTAGTCCAAACGTGTTTAAATGCACAACCTCAACAAAACAGCATAACCTACCTTTTACGGATAGAAACTACCACACACCGACCGTTAGAAAACTAAATATAGACCAGATAAACTCTGTAGCTGTCAGCTGTCACTACTGTCCTGGTCAGACTGGTGCGACCTCTTAACTCGTCCGGGTTACAAATGGGGAAAGACGCTGCGGGTTCCTGCCTGTGGAAGCATCCAGGGACAATATACTGTAAATTCATTCGCAATATTCAAAATGTGTTTCATGTAGCCAAATGCAAATCGCAAATAACTCAGTTCAATGCGCAGTTACAACTAGGTCGCTCACCCGTGTTTATTTTTTGCACTACCTGAGGTGGCTGATTTGTAATGAACAGTGGTGGAAGAAGTAGCCTACTGAGATATTTAACTTGAGTAAAAGTAGCAATACAACAATGTAAAGATACTCCATTACAAGTAAAATTCCTGCATTCAAAATCTTACTGAAGTAAAAGTACATAAGTATTGGCAGCAAAATGTACTTAGAGTATCAAAGTAAACGTACTCATTATGCAAACTGTCCCCATTTAGAGAGTTATATTTTTCATAAATTGTTGGAATATTAATACTAATTTATTGACGTACATGTACATGTAAGCAGCATTTTAAAGTTGTCAACGTGAAGCTAATCTTAACAATTTAGCTATACTTTTGGGTAGTGTAATCTATAACAATGCTATTTTATAGTTATTTTATAAAGATGATCAAATGTTTTAAATATAAAATATTGATCTGAAAAGTAACTATAGCTGTGAAATAAATGTAATGTAAAAAGTACAATATTTCCCTCTAAAATGTAGTGGATATGTACAAAGTAGCATAAAATGGTAATACTCAAGTAAAGTACAAGTACCTCAAAACTAAGTACAGTATTTGAGTAAATGTACTTAGTTAAACTTTCCACCTCTGCCAAGCAGCACTTATTTCAACATAAAATTCACATGGGTTCTGCCTCAGTAGCATTATTGCCTTAATCACATTATAATCGTATTATTGGAGTGCATGTAAACGTACCCAATGTTGCTGGGATGGAGGTGGGGAGGATATTGGGCACCCACAGAGACATATCAATTCAATTCAATTCAATTCAATTCAATTAGCATGACATACTTGCATTTCAATTACAGTAGGCTACATCAAACAGGAACAATAATAATGATTGATTTTATTACTTTGTAATAAATGTAGGAAGGATGATGAATAAACAATAACAATAATAACAACAGTAAATGATTTTAAGAAAGAAAAAAAAAATAATTATCTTAAATGTTCACATTGTTTACAGAATATGAGGACATTGTGTTCACTTTCAATGTCCTTTGAATCACAGTTTGGGCAGATTCTTGTTTCTCTGGGAAGCCATGTTTGTTTGTGGCATCCTGTCTCTATGGCCAGCTGGTGGTCGCTCAGTCTGTACATTGTATCAGTCAGGATCACTTAGCAATAAGTGGGACCAAAATTGACAAGCTCTTTTTTTCCAATGGTAAGAAGAGGATATCAACCTATACTTCTGCTCTGCAGGCGAGGTTAGGGGCATTTCTGTGGATCTTAAGAAGATTTATCAGTGTTCCTCTTTGCAGGTTTATTGCCGCCATCTACACAATATTTCTGATAAATGCCAGAAAGTCATACTTTCCTGCACCTTCAGCCCCATCCAACCAGACAGAATGCGTGGGCTCCAAACAAGGTAGGCAACTAAATTCATCACCTAAACCAGTGATTCTCAACTTTTTTCATATCAAGGACCCTAATTTAGTCCACATTAGGGCCATGGACCCCCATTTGATGAGATGTTGTCTCTCGAACCCAAATTTGAGAATATTTGTTTTGTTAGATATGATTTTGTCCAGAATTTCTTGACTATCTGTATTGTAGGTAGAGAGATAACAGAGAAACTATGATCAAAACAGTCATTCTTCTACATTCTGTAATTGTGTTAACATCTTGTAAATGAAGTAATGTTTAACAAGTTTAACAATTCATCAATTTGCTGGGGACCCCCTGCAACCCCCTCAAGGACCCCTTGTGGTCCCCGGACCCCATGTTGAGAACCAATGACCTAAACAACGCAAAGGGAATTTGTTGTTTTAATTTGCATTAAAATGCGTTTTGGGTGATCGGATTGCAATCGGATAGTGCTTGACCACATGAAAGTACAGGTGTAAATGCACCCAAGACGCAGTGAGGACGCATTGAGATCCGATCGGCCAAACCACCTCCGGAGGTGGTCAGGGACGCATTGTGACCACATTGAACACAAGTGTAAATGCAATTACGTTTTCAATCCACATACAACAACTACGTAGGCGGAAATACGTAATCGCGCCGACTTTCGTCTTCGGCATTCCAGTTGTTGAAGACGTCGCCGGTGTTCGCGGTGTTCACGGCAAGACCGTTCTCTCCGCAGAGGCACAGCATTTCATGGTAAATGCGGTAGCAGCGCGGTGTTCACGGAGAGCGCAGAATCTCCTCCTGTTGTCCATTTTTGCCGGTTGTCAGCTGTCACTTGGCTGTCACTCGATTAGACTTACTTCCCTGGTAACCAACTAACATAGCAACCATTAACCAATCATAGCCTCTGAACTGATTGCGGCGTTTGCGGAGGCCTCCGCAGTTTCATTTTTTGAGAGGAGCGCGGAGCTCGGTGCGGACCCTCCGCAGACCCCCTGTGGAGCCTAGTCCATCACGGATGGGTATCATCTTTTTCTTTTTTTTTTGGACCCACGCAAACGAGAGGAGGATGTGACGTTCGGTTGTTTGAGCTGGACAGAGTGATCGGATCTCAATGTGGACACTGGAGACACATATTAATACCAGGTGTAAATGTAATCAGGTTAAAACATATCTAGATACAATCTGGATGTGTAAGGTGTAAAGGGGGCCTTTGAATACCACTTGCTTCATTCATCAGACCATACTACTACATCTGAACCTCACAAAAGCCAGCCAACACCTGCACTACCGAAAGAAAACATCCTTATACAAAAAACTTGAACAAGAATTCCAAAAACTTCGCTAGAACTTCTCTGGTGAAAAGGATGACAAAAAACTATGCCACATGCAAGAGGTTGAAGTCGGGCAACAGGAGAGGGGAGAATAACGTGGGAGTACTATGGGATGAGAGCAACTTGTTTTAAATATCAAGGTTGGAAAAAAAACATACTGTAGGTTGTGTGTATTTTTATATTGCATTTCCAATGACAAACAATACTCCTTTAAGATATTCAATTCTATGTCTTATCTTTAATATCTTTAATTCCACTGATGATGGACGATCTAATTGGTGGAGCTGGGGAGGCACGGCCAAGCACCAGTGAACAGAGTGCCACTAGCCCATAACCCATCCTTCTATTACCCCCTTTCCACCAACTGGAACCTAGTGCTGGTGCTGGTGCCGGTTTGCAATTGGTTCAACTTGCAAACCTTCTAAGAACCGGTTTGCTTTTCCACGGGCTAGAGCTGGCTAGAGAGCCACGTCATTACGTCACTGTATACGTCCGTATACGTCTCCGCTTACCCAGCAACACTAGCGCCAACTTCAAGCACAACAACCAAAATGGCGGACTGCGCCTCTTTACAAGTGTTGCTCCTGGCTTTGCCAGCCTTCATTGGCATCCAAACACGAGACACAAGCTCCCTCGAGTTTATTCCGGATCTCTGTCGAGGACCACAATGCAAGGAGACAGTTTGTCTCCTCCAGGGACCACTGCTGCTTAAATTTCACGTCCATGTCCATGAAGCTCTGGTTTTTTAACAATGGCGGTCTTCTTGGTCTTGTTGGTTTTAGTTGGTCACGATAATCCCGCCCCCAGCCCCTGACGTAAACAGTTCTTTATTCTAGACCAGCAAAGTGTGCCACTCTGGAACCAGTTTTCCTGGCCAAGAGCCGGTTCTTTGGCTGTCGAAACGCGAAGAACTGGTTTGAGATTAGGCACCGGCTCCGAACCGGCCCTCGAACTGCCCTGGTCAAAAAGGGGTATATGAGACTTTTGAGGCCCATGCAGCAAGGAGGACAGATGGAGTCACTGGTGCGACCAAAACAAGAGCGCTGGAGAAGGCTGAAGGAGAGAAGAAGGGCTTTTGAGGGAAAAAATGTTGACCAGTCTTGGAATGATACTATCACAACTCAAAGAAATTGGTAACCAGCGAAAACAATAATCCAACTGTTGCAGGAGAAATCATAAATCATATTTAATATACATCAGTTATGTGTCATTCAATATAATTTTTGGTGGAACAATGTGAAGGCTTTTTTCTTTTGCCTATGGCACTATTCTCAAAAGGCAATGCACACACACACACACGCATACAATGCTATTGCATTGGGCTCATTTGCGTCTTCCATAAATTGGAGTGATAGGGGATATGCAGAATCTCCTATGATGTGTATTCCCTCTGGCACCACGGAATAGGAATCTTGTTCCAGATGTAATCCAACTAGTGACAACTGTGCATCGAGCTGAGCATTGAACCAAACACAATAAAGCATCATGCCATCCACCAGGGTTGCCTGTTTGACATGGCAGAAACAGCGTTAACCGTCACAGAATCCAGTGATTCTGTTTCGGTATGCCACTGGGTAGGCTACTCGCACAGCAGTTTGAAAATTGGCAGTGGTGGAAGAAGTACTCTGATCTTTTACTTAAGTAAAAGTACCAATACAGCAATGTAAAAATACTCCCATTACAAGTAAAAGTCCTGCATGAAAAATCCTACTTAAGTAAAAGTACATAAGTATTAGCAGCAAAATGTAGTTAAAGTATTAAAGTAAAAGTAGTGGTTTGGTCCTTCTGACTGATATTTTATTATATATGACATCATTAGATTATTAATACTGAAGCATCAGTGTGTAAGCAGCATGTTACTGTTGTATGCTTTATATACAGTTAGCTAGTTTAACCCAGTGGTTCCCAACCTAGGGGTCGGGCCCCTCCAAAGGGTCACCAGATAAATCTGAGGGGTCGTGAGATGATTAATGGGAGAGGAAAGAAGAAAAAACAAAGTTCTGAAACACAAATCTGTTTTCAGTTTTTGGACTTTTTCTCTAATCTTTGATTTTTGCTGAATTTATTTATTGAAATGAAACCATGTGAGGTTTAGAGGGAAAAATCACTATTTGGTGGAGCTGTTAACTCATAGACATCTGAAATGTGACCCCGACTACACACTGCTTTTTGTAAGACGTCAAAAGCCAGAAAGGTTGGAAACCACTGCTTTCATCTTTAACAATGTGTTGTATTTTAAAAGCTTGTTATGTTATCCATTGTGTCAAATCTCCATCTGAAAAGTAACTAAAGCTGTCATTAAAAGGGGATGATCATGATTTTAGTGAGATTGTATTTTAAATGAATTATTATTAAGCAACACTGATCAATGAATATTGATTAAAAAGCACACTGCCCAGAGATGTCAAGGACCCACCTACACAACCGTCATCTGGGTTAATCAATCCTTGGTGCCATGGGGTTGATCAGTGACTACAGCAATTACATCACACTGCTTTTGACAAATGACTGCAATTATAATCACAGACATTATGCACTTGGGATGACAGGGTTCCAGAGGGGCTGCAGTGACTCAGAGTTTGATACTTGTGGCAGTGATAAAATTCATTATGACAACACTAAGCTACACAGAAATGAAATACAAGTCTTCATTTAACACTAGAAAGGCCATTGGATTTTGGGTAAATCAAATAATTTTTAGTAATGTTTATTATGTGTATTATTTTTTAATACAGTTTGTTTTATGCATGTACACACATGCATGTGTGTGTGTGTGTGCACATGCATAGGTATTGTACTGCTTCATTGTATGTGTATTTATTTTGTATTGATTTTGATTTTTGAAAAGAAGTGTTTGATATTTTTAATATGAACCTGTGGTTGCACTGTGGATGCACAATTAGCATTTTTGCTAACTCTGGGGTAATTGCCCATTGTCCCTGTTAAATAAACTAATAAATAAATAAATAAAATTTCCTTGCATGATGTAGAAAATCTAACATCACTGGTTTGTACAGAAAGTGGTGGAGATATTTCCATTCTAAAGTGGAAAAGACCTGTATTTACATCATTATTTAGAGCAAATCTTCACTACAGCCATTGTTTTCGACACACAAAGGATACATGCACGATAATAATACATTTTGTCTCATGCACCCTACAACAATGAATAGGATTTCAACAACCTTAAACCACAGCAATGCAAATAATGCAACATGAGAAAAAAAAGTTCAAATATAAAGTCCAATATATTGAAAGCAAAAAGAGAATCAGTATGAATGTGTGTGTGTGTGTCAAAGCTCAGTCCAAATAAAAAATATATTTTCTCAGCTACAGTGGTAAGCAAATCATTATGATGTCACAGTGAAGTTGACCTTTGAACTTGTGGATATAAAATGTCATCACCATTTGATCCTATTAGACATTTGTGTGAAATTTTGTCATAATTAGCGTATGAATTCTTGAGTTATGGCCAAAAACGTCTCTTGTGAGGTCACAGTGACCTTGACCTTTGACCACCAAATTCTAATCAGTTCATCCTTGAGTCCAAGTGGACGTTTGTGCTAAATTTGAAGAAATTCCCTCAAGGCGTTCCTGAGGAATATGTGTTTGCGGTACTACACATCTATCCACTAGCACAGATTGACCAAGAAGTGCTGATATACGACTGCAAGCGGGAGACAGCAAGAGTAGACTTGGTCCCGGTGGATTCGGCAGTGATGTCCAAACCCCTCTTTGTAGCATTTGAGAATGGTAAAATGTACTTTCTCAGTGTTGCAGTTAAAGAGAAGCCCCAGTGTAGGTCAAAAAATAAACTGCGGGTCCCTGGATTTCGCTAGCTAACCAGAAGGATGGAGACAGAGTCAACAAATGCAGTTGAAAAGAAAATCAAAGCAGGTTATTACAATACCAAAGCAAAGCAAGTCCGACATTTGGACAAATTTCTCAGTTGTTACTGACAAAGATGGAAAGGAACTGGACTTTGTTAGTTAAGACAAATGTGAAAAAGTATTCATCTACAACAGGCACAAATCTGGCACCTCTGGGGTGAGGCGACATACCTGCTCCGTTCTCCCCGGTCAAAGTAAGCTCTTCAAGGATAAAGCCCTTCTTCCTGCACTAGAACGTAATTTCGCTACATTATTATTACCGACAGGTGGGACTAGAGGACTGCATTGGCATTGGGACCCATTAGGACCTGACGCAAATCTCGCGGGAGCGGGCGGTTAATTACACACACAGTGCCGGAGCGGGCGGTAATGGTCAGAAATCCAGCGGGAGTGGGATTAAGAAAACAGTCCCACGCAGGGCTCTACCCCAGTGGTTAGAGTCCCACATTATGCCTTCCTAAGGGCATGATTCAGATGACCAAGCAGCATTATGCCCCTAACTGCGTACTCATATGTGCTGGCTCAGTGTACGTCATATTGCAGTGTTTCACATTTTAGTGTATGATGTAGGGATGTCATGAGAAGCTATACTTAGGACTGGCGTATACTGGCATGTTCTGGTATGTGTGTTTTCTCTCTCTCCCTCTCTGTAGTATAGTGTTTCTGGAGTGTGGGTAATTGTTTGCAGGTGGAGTGTTGTCATTGGCTGAACCAGGTGATTGGAGGGGTGTGTCCTGACTGCTGATTGGCCTGTGATGACGGCGCCAGGGATATAAGGCTGAGGACAGCTGATTCCATGGGCTCTCTCTCCTCTTCCCTGCTCCCAACCGGCCAGACCACACGTGACGCAACTGCTGAATTTGTAACCCAACTCTGTTTTTCTCCTGTTTTGGGTAGGGAGTTAAGTTATTTACAATGTTCTTTTGTTTATCTTTATTTTCTTGGTAGGTAAGTTAGACCATGGGTTTTGGTACTCGTTTTGTTTATTGTTTTGGCTATGCCCACCCTGAAGAGCAAAGAATCTGAGAATAAATCTGCTACTTTTGAATGTTACACAGTTTTACTGGTCTTCCTTGGGAGTGGGGGGAAAGTGGGGAGTCACACTCTTTTCTGTTGTGTCCAGTTCCCCTAGGCTGGGCATAACAATATCAAACTCACATGTGTGACACACGTCAATGTCACATTTGGGATTTCCTAAATGTGTCAAATACCCATTTATTTTACCCATGTATCTAAAAAACCTTACCCACCTCTTATATTGTTCTTAATTCCTAAATCAAGGGCTACTAATCCCTCCTTGATTTTACCTTAATTTAAAAAAACAAAACAAAAGAAAATTCTTTTGTTCATAGATTTGTTTGGAAGGAGCTGAGTCCAACCCATGTATCACTTTCAATGTGCACCATATTGGATTTTCCGCCATTTTGAATTCTTTAAGAACCACTTTTTTCACAACTCCTCAAACTTGGTGTGGACAATCTTGGGACTGTTTTAACACTAAATTGGCCATAGTTTATTGACCATTCATCTAATCTAGCCAAAATTTTAAACACGTTGAGGAGTGTTGCTTGAGCACACAAAAATATTTGGAGTTCTATCACTAGTGGGCGCTACAAATGCAAAAAGTTTATATCTCATAATTGACAGCATAGATTTTTATGAAATTATTACATTTGGTTGTGATAGATTAGAGTGGGCATGGCGTATTGCATAATATCCAAATCTTTATAGAAGTCAAGACTTCAAAATTCATAAAAATCACCCGTATGTCCTAGAGAGCTAAAATTTTCAGGACATGTTGGCCGAAGTGAGATACATCTTTCGTACACTGGTACCTACCCCCGATTCTGACGTCGCCCCCCTCTGTTTATAGCAAAAACTGACTGTGATCCCACAACATTATCTTTCTAAACTGTACGTACCAGAAAAAAAACAGATTTTTTTTTAAAATCGTCATACCTTAATTAGTAAATCAGAAAAAAAAATGTAATATCATGAAAACTCAGTGTACGGTAGATTGAAATGTGCAGCTGCAAATAGTTTGATAAATTGACAATGTGATATGTTCAAGATAGTTTGATCAATCTTCATCAAACTAAAGACAACTGATATCTGTACTGTCAAGATGATGTCTGAAAAGCCATGTTTAAATTAATTAATGTGGGGCACTAATACAGTTATAATATTCTTTCTGGGGCTTTCAATATAGTTTGGACTATCACCTATGACCAATCACTTGTCCCTTTGTTTTGTTTCCCCACTGTAAACCCTAAAGTGGAAGTTGGCAGAGTGGTTAAGCACAGGTCTTAAAAACACGTGAGTTCAACAATCATGTCTCATGATCAGTTTCATGAAAAGTAAATCAACACTTAATTACATAAAACTCAAAGCAGGTGTTCGACATGATCTGTTACCAGCGAAATACCTGATTTGGCATCACTGATTGGGGTGTGGCCAGAAGTTTCAACCCAGCAACAGTACTTTTCTGGCACATTTATTCATTAATGGAGAGCACGACAAAGTTCTCTGAAGTGGTTAGCACTGTCAATCATAGGCTGCAGTATCACAATACTTCCCCCTTTAGTTTCTCCTCAGTAAATGGTGTTACCAACTTGGCGACTTTGTCACTACATCTGGCGACTTTTCAGACCCCCTTGGCGACTTAATTTGTCAAAAGCGACTAGCGACAAAACTAGCGACTTTTTTTTCTCTGGGAGAATGTTTGTTCATGTACAGAAGCACTCATAAGCACTAGGGGCAAAAATATAAGCACAAACACCAAATTTATTAGAGAAAGAAGAGAAGAGATGACAACAAATCAGTACACTGAACATTCAAAATCACTTAAGTGCAAGTTGCAAGCTAAAATGCAAGTTACAGCTACTACAAACAATAGCCTTTATCTAAAAGTTATGACAAAAATGATAAAGGCTATTTTTTGTAGTAGCTGTAACTTGCATTTGAATGAAAAATATACCTTAGGTTGTTCTAAATATGATGGATTTTTGTCTTTATAGATAACTATTGACAGAAACAATATATATTCCTGACAAGTTTTTCTGTTTCTCCCCTTTCATTGTATTTAGGTGATTTTGAATGTTCAGTGTACTGATTTGTTGTCATCTTTGTTTTTAACCTTTAATTTTATTATGTTCATAGGGATTTCTCTAATAGATTTGGTGTTTGTGCTTATGTACATTTGATATTTATACACTTCTATTGATATATATTTGATATTTGTACACTTCTATTGATGTATATTTGATATTGATGTACTGTATATTAGATATTTCTATTAATGTATTTTTTCCTTCGGCCCTCCTACTATACTTGTGATTGGCCCAGTCAAATAGAGGTAGACAGGTGGTTATCATTTAAATGAATTAGATCACACCCTATATATACCTGTCTGTTAGCTGGATTTGACACCCTGATGAAGGCCTCTGTAGCTGCAACGCGTGGGTCACCAGCCATGATAATGTTTTAGTCCAACTTAATAAAGACTCTGAACATGACCAAATCCACTTGAGCGCCTTGGACCTCCTTTTTCACTATTGAAGAGTCCGATCCCTGTCACGAAAGAGCACCAGTGGAAGGTACCAGAGATACACAAGTAGCACTCCTCTTCTCCCTCTGTGCACTCAGGATATAATTTGAATATGTATCAGTAGATCTTATATTAACTCTGGCACTCATTTTTCTGTGTTTGTTTTTTCAGTTTGCTACAAAGAGTGGCTCCAGAACCAAAACCTGGATCAGGCAGAGGTGGAAGCTCGAGTGGGGAAGGCTGGACGTTACATAACTGAGAAAATAATGGACATTAATAAACAAAAATAAGGCCACTTAAGTTATGTGTGTTTGTGTGTGGTTGTGTTCTGTTATGTTTATTGATCTTGTTTAATAATCATATTGTTGACCCTCAAAATGTCCTTTACTTGACTTTTCTGAAGTCAGAGCTGAGTGAGGTACAGTTGGCCGTCAAGGCTTTTGAGGGAGAACAGGCAGACCCACTCAAGCTACTTGACTGCTTGATTGGCTGGATCAAATCTGTGAGCAGCAGGGTGATAAATCCACTGGCAAAAGTCGATGTACTGAAAGGGCCAATAGATGGGTACATCAGTCCCAAACCATACCTTGGTTACCTTTTCGAGTCGAAGGCAGCTGAGCTCCGCCTCTCACCTGAGGAGGAGAGCAACGTTCGAAGGCGATGTGTAGCCTTCACCATCTCCCTGACCAATGAGTTGCGTGTGAGACTGCCAGAGAACATTGGAACACTACAGTGCATGTCAGTGTTCAATGTGGGGGGAACTCCAAGGCATGATAAAACTGAAAAAATCGCCAAGCTTCTAGGTACTCCCCTGCTGACATAGACAGATGGATGACACGCCATTGCTGTACAATCCTGTCTAAGTGGACTGAAACAAAAAACACAGTGGGCTTCTGGAGTGAGGTATGGAGTTTCAGGGATGCGGCTGACATCAACCCGTTTCAGGAGCTTGCCATTCACCATATTCACGCGGCGGCCATTTTCCTCTGACGTCACGCTCAGGGTGGAAAGCTCAAATGCTGTTATCAAAAGGATAATGTCGTACTGCTGTCGTATAAACGTAGGGAATCTGACAAATCGTTATAATTTCACCGCTTCCCGATTGATCAGCAACTGAAAAGACAATGGATAGTGAAAATCCGGAGGGACATCAAGCCATATTTCAAGGTAAAACAACATATTTAATAACCCATTAGCTGCCGTTAAACAACAGCTAACGTTAGCATTCAACCACTTCCTAGCTAACATTACTGTTTGATAGTGTTACATGACACGATAGGAAAGGCGTAAATTAATTCTGAAATATCAACGCACATCTTGATCAGGGTCTTTTTATTGTAATTTTTCACATTATATCATAGGTCCAAACAGGTCCAACAGAAAAAGAAAAGGAAACTTAATCGAATCCTCAACGCACATCTTGGACACATATTTAGAAATATGTGTTCCAGTGAGCATAAATATACATACACATATACAGTGGGGGAAATAAGTATTTGGCAGCTTAAAAATTTGCAAGTTCACCCATTTAAAAAAATGAGAGAGGTTTGTAATTTTCATCATAGGTACACATCAAGTGTGAGAGACAGAATGTGAAAAAAAATACCAGGAAATCACATTGTATGATTTTTAAACAATTTATTTGTGAAAATGGGGGGGAAAGAAGTATTTGGCAGCTAGAAAACAAACAACTCTTTTGTCCTTCACAGACCAGTCACTTGCTCTTTAAGAAGTTATTCTGGCCTCCGCTCGTTAATAGTATGAATGGCACCTGTCTGAACTGATTAGAGGCATAAGAGACACCTGACACACCTTTAAACAGCCAGGCTCCAGTCTTCACCATGACCAAGACCAGAGAGCTTCCCAAAGACACCAGGGACAAAATTGTACAACTTCACAAAGCTGGGATGAGTCAAACTGACATTAGTAAACAACTTTGTGAAAAAAGATCAACAGTTGGATGCATTATTCGAAAATGGAAGAGGTATAACATCACTGAAAATCTCCCTCGGAGTGGAGCTCCATCCAATATCTCACCTCGTGGGGTTCAAATGATCCTGAGAACAGTGAGTAATCAGCCCAGAACTACACGGCAGGAACTGGTAAATGATTTGAAGACAGCTGGGACCACCGTCACAAAGAGGACAATAACTAACACACTACGTCGTCATCAGGTGAAATCCTGCATTGCCCGCAAGGTTCCCCTACTAAACAAAAATCATGTTAAGGCCCGTCTGAAATTTGCTAAAACACATTTGGATGATTGGGAGAATGTGATGTGGTCAGATGAGACCAAAATTGAACTTTTTGGCTTAAACACCACTCGCCGGGTGTGGAGGAAGAAGAATGCTGAGTTGCATCCCAAGAACACCATACCTACTGTGAAACATGGGGGTGGAAACATCTTGTTTTGGGGATGCTTTTCTGCAAAAGGGACAGGCAGACTGGTCCGTATCAATGGCAAGATGAATGGGGCCATGTATTGTGACATTTTGGACAAAAACCTCCTTCCCTCAGTCAGAGAATTAAAGATGAGACGTGGCTGGGTCTTCCAGCATGATAACGATCCAAAGCACACAGCCAAGAAAACCAAAGAGTGGCTCCGTAAAAGGCATATCAAGGTCTGGACTGGCCTAGCCAGTCTCCAGACCTCAACCCAATAGAAAACCTATGGAGAGAGTTGAAACTCCGTGTTGCCAAGCGACAGGCCTCAAACATTAGAGCTCTAGAGAAGATCTGTGTAGAGGAGTGGGCCAAAATACCAACTAAACTGTGTGTAGACCTCGTCAAGAGCTACAGGAACCGTTTGACCTCTGTCATTGCAAGCAAAGGCTACATTACAAAGTATTAAAATTAACTTTTGCTGGCTGCCAAATACTTCTTTCCCCCCCATTTTCACAAATAAATTGTTTAAAAATCATACAATGTGATTTCCTGGTATTTTTTTTCACATTCTGTCTCTCACACTTGATGTGTACCTATGATGAAAATTACAAACCTCTCATTTTTTTAAATGGGTGAACTTGCAAATTTTTAAGCTGCCAAATACTTATTTCCCCCACTGTATATAAATACATCATTCAGTTATAAATTAAACACAACATTGTGGGTTTTTGTGATACTCTTTGATCCTCCAAAGGAGAAATTACTCACCACCATGCTGCTCAATATTTGGAATATATTAGAAGTTTATCAGAATTTATTGGAAGTCGGAATGCAGAGGATTATTTATTCTTTTGTCTACTCATGCCCCTGTATCTATGGATTCATGGACTATGGGGATCTGCACTAGCATTGCAAATACACAAATTACTTTTTTGTGAAAACATGCCTAATGTGCAATCATTATACCATTTAATTAATTTTAATATGCCAGTTTAATATGAGCTGTTCAAGATTTACACGCAAGTAATATGGGAGTTTAACGGATTCCTGTTTCAAAAAAGTGTGAGAAAAAAAAAAAGGATTCAATCTGTATGGCACATTTTAAATCACACCATGCAGGTTTTTGCTCTTTGATTATTATCAAAACAACAAATGGAAATAAAACATGCGAAGTACATCTTTTGACATACTTTATTCTAACTACTTTTTGTCATGGAAAATACTTAAGGTGTACTTGTTTCAAACAGAAGGGCTAAAATGGGAACAATGATAAAACAACTGAAACTGTTTTAGTTTAGTTAGTTGGGTTTAGTTCACCCAAAAATTAAAATTCGGTCATTATCTACTCATTCTCATGCCAGTACAAACTCGGGTGAGTGTTTTTTCTTCATACAACTTGAAAAAAACAAAATTTGATCACTCCTTGAAATAATGGATCAAATTTCGTTTTGTGACCCAGTTGAACTTTTTCTGGACGGACAACACTGCAAAGCGGTGCGTTCTTACTTCAACAAAATAAATAAAATAGCAGCGAACACGTTGACATTCCA
This sequence comes from Centroberyx affinis, assembly GCF_046629955.1. Classification (NCBI taxonomy): domain Eukaryota; kingdom Metazoa; phylum Chordata; class Actinopteri; order Beryciformes; family Berycidae; genus Centroberyx; species Centroberyx affinis. Next base: position 180,043 of record NW_027279369.1, read on the forward strand.
AAACAGCTCAATGGAAAGAAATCCATGCATTAGTGATTCTGAGTTTTCTGACGGATCAATGTAGCCGTGGCCTAAAACAGATTAAAAATATATGGAAGACCCACGTTTTACCTGTACACAAAGACAATAATTCATGGACAGTGACACTGAGCGTTCACTTAGCAAAAATCGCCTAGCAAAAATCTACAATTTAAACAATTTAGCAAGTATTTTTAATACTTTGAGTGCAACAAAACATCATTATTAAAGGCATACTGAGCAGGATTTTCCTCCTTGAAATAGTAAAAACTCATCCAAAAATGATCCTACTCAATCATTACTTATTTGGTAGTCTGTGACAGTGTGTGTCTGCAGAGAGCCTGCTGCCTTCTGCTTGGATTTTCTAATTTCTGAATGTTCGGGACGTTTCTGGGCATCAACCTTTTGGCAGCAGGTGTGTGCGGCTGCAAGCAAAACCACTGCTAAATCATTTTCTATCTAAAAGCCTTGCTGGCTATGGTAACGGTAGCGGTTACAAGCCACAAGCAGCAAAATCCTACTCAGTATGCCTTTGTACCCCGACTTTAGCTGACTTTACCCTTAAATTTCCCCTTAAGTAGCTTCAAAGTTAGAAAAAAAAAAATCTTAACTGTACAACAAAGTCACATCCATATTCTGTATCTGCTGATCCAACGCTTTCTTGAAGCTCCAGCTGCTTACACTGAATGAAATATTCAAATACAAGATGCCATGTTTTTATGGCTGCACCATTACATCAAATGGAAAAACTCTAGATTGTGCGTCATTATATACACGTTTCCCTGTAATTCAGCATGATATGGTGTCTTTAGAAAACTTATTATCTTGACTAGAGTTTAAAACAAAGTTCTGTGGGTTTGAACAAAGCTTGGCTGTGCATCCTACGTTTGTAATGATGGACCCAGTGTCGGGGGCGGCAGGGAAGAACAGGTTAAGATAAAGATGACTGATTTTTTTTTTACGTTTGTAATGAGATGCCCTGTATTATTACAGGTCAGTTGATTGCCGACTTCCTTCCTCAGTATTTCTTCAAATAAATCTGTCACCATACACACACACACACACTCATACACCCTACCCACTACCTCCCACCCCTCCATTACGTAATTGCTATCATCAGTGATTGCGAACCTGTTGAAAAATCAATGTTTCAACCTCTGTGTGAAAGATCAGCTTCTTAAACAACGTTTTCTGTAAATAGTCCGTTAGAAATGGTGTAGATAGATTTACTAATGACATGAATAAAGTGCTAAGTTAGTGATTTCAGGTCTTAACATCGTTCAAAGCAGCTGAAATAATTCAACAATGATGCTATCGAGGCTTCTTTCCAATATGTAAATAACGCAATATATTTTTTCTAACCCGGTATCCCCATCCTTTCAAATATTATCTGCCATGCCTGTGACTTTTTGGCCAGGTTCCAATATGTTTTTAATGGTGAGTTATAACTAACTCTTTGGTGTTCCGGCGCCTACAAAACTTCCGCCTCCTGTAAATGTGGGAACGCCATTTGACGCGTCTCGTAGAGCTCAGCGTATTTGGGGGTTAGAGTTCAATATAGTTGAACTTTAGGCACAAAACCTGGCGAAAAATCAAGGTGGTGCGTTTGGTGTGAAAGCCCGGTAAGGCTATGAACCATGGTTTTTTGCTTGCTTTCCTCAAACTTCAAAATGCAAATCCAATTTAGTTATCCATTAGTCTTGCACTGTAAATTCTCTGATTGATTGAATGAGTGGAACCATGTGGCTCCAGCTATTTTGAAATCTTTTTTTTGAGTGCTACAAATGAACGGCCAAAACATTTCTAGAACCTTGATAATGTCGGGATTGCCTCGTGACTAGCCAGCTCTACAGCAGATGATTCTTGCTTGTAGTCCATTCTGGGATTTGTAGTTCATTATCTATGTATTTGTCTATAACTTTTTTTTTTTTTAGAGAAAACTATTGTTTCATACTCGTCCTTAATAGCCAAATATCAGCCTTCATCATAGTGAATATAATAATTTTTTGTACAGCAAACAAGTGGCATATTTAACGCAAAATGGTATCTGAGTGAAAAAAACAGCCACATTTAGAATAAACATTGATTATATTGTTAGTAATAGAGGTAAAGAAAATGTTAATGGCCAACATATATTTACTAATTCCATTACACTTTGACTACTTTAGGCTACAGGTTACCCATTACTGCATGAATAAAGGTTTGAAATGTGCAACAGTAGTGTGCATATAAATGTATTCATGTATATAAATGTTGTTCTTTCACTGTCTCTCTCTTTCTCTCTCTGTGTATGTATATTTTTCAAAAAATCTCTTTTTAGTAAATATTTCTATGAAGTTTAAATCAAAGAAGGTGGACAAAACACCACGACATTATAAACTATATCTTTGAAATGCCAAAACATAACAAAAAGGAAATTGTATTTCAAAGAATAAACACAAGATCTGCAGTTTTTTTTTTAAGTGCTCATTCAAAATATAATAGGCTTAAATGTAGTTTTCCATCCACCCATTTTAGTCAGCATAGCATATGGTGCCATATTCAAGAAACGTGGAGCTATTTTCCAAATACCACAATGTTAAATAAGATACTTACCATGTCATTATTTGGGTAATTGGTCGCCGTTTCTTGGCCTTGAGCCACCCCAGACGCTGAAGAATTGGAGGATTCACCCCATCAGCAGCATCCCCGCTCCGTTTGCTAATGGACTTGTTGTGGGCTCGAACAAATCAGTCTCGCACGGACCGCCACTTTTCCTTCGCTGCCGTCCAACTCTCATTCAATTCCCGTCCAATCTCCTCCCAGCTGTTCTGTATCAATTGTTTGTCCCTGTGCCCAGGTGAGGTAACATCATAGATACGTTTATGATTTCTCACCAACTTGCACAACCTCTCCTCAAAGAGTTCCACCATTTTTTTTTTTAAATGTCTTCGTTGGGTCTTGCTGGTCTCGCTTGAACTATTGGCTACACTGCCCCCACGATTTCCGGTGGTCCTGCGGTGGTACTGCTCTGTTTTGTCCGTATCCGTAAGCTTTCAGAAAACGTGCACAAATACGGACGAAATGAACACAGAGTGCGGACAGAAGGCTCCGTCCGTATCCGTATTTAACTTTGAGCATAAATGAGCCTTTAGTCTCTGGTGCAGGGGAATACAGTTAACACAGGGGTTTGACTTTACTTGATGGAAAGATGGCAGAGGGAGCCCAAAAATGTTTACAAATACATATAGGAGGGAAGAGATGGGGAAAAATAAGGCAACAGAGGAAAGGTGTAGATTATTCTGAAATATATTGTTACAAGAGCAGTTGCTCGCAAAGGCATGGCTTGTTTTAGAATAAACAATTGAACTGAACTTTTTTGCCTGCCTTTTTGTTTGACTGACAGTTTTTATTGATCACTGAGATAACAGTTATTTGGCATGAAGTTGGTTCAATGTTAAGAAAAAAAAAAAAAAAAAAGTAGGAGCGCGTACCATTAAGGCAAAGTCCTAATCGCAGCAGCACAGGTTTGAATTCGCTGCATGTCATCCCCTCTCTGCCACGTCTTTTCTGTCTCTCTCTACTCTCAAAAGAAATGCCAGAAACATAATCTAAAAAACAGAGGAATCATGCAGTGAATTATAATCAGAATAAATACAGAATCCATAATGAAAATCAAGTCCTTATAATTAATTAAAAATAGTGCATTTCATTTTAGAACAGTTCTCCCATTTTCAATCCTTTTCCCCTTCCTGTAACATTTTTTTTGTGGTTCACTTTTTTTCTTATGCTGGGCTCAGATTATAGGAGTTTTAAAATCCTAAACGATTTTGAAATAGGGTTGCATCACTCAGATAAGGAGAAACTTAACCAATTTCCTTCTCTCTAATTGCAAACAAGCTCACACTACAAGTTTAGAAAATATTTTTTATTACGATTCTCTTGCCCGAGGGAGGTAGTGCACGCAACACCTCACGTGATGTACTGGATTCTCAGCATTGTCACCCTTGTCTTCACCTCCTCAACTGAAATCATGCAATATACATTTACCAACATGATCTCACACAAATACGTGAAATTAACACAAACTCTGAAATGGCGATTTACATGCTGTGGGGACGTATTATGGGAAAATAACGTAGGCCTGTTCATTTAAACAAAAATGAACACAACTTAACTATATACAAATTTATAAATACGATTTTAATTGCTGTATTTATTTATTTTTAAACTTCAGATATACTTTTTTTTTTTTTTACTTTTCCACCATCATAAGAAAGGGTGACCTTGCAGGGAGTAATTGCCTCACCAGAGAGGAAACGTTGCTCCCAAACATCCTTGGTGATGATGACCAGCAAGTCATTGCACAGAAGGAGCTCCATGGCTCCTGAGTGGAGCTCCTGTGTGCCTCATATTTTCACTTCCCTCTTCTCACTGATGACAAATCTATTGAGAACAAACATGTTATTAGACAAGTGTTTTGTGCATACATACATAGCCTTTTTGAAATTAAGTTTTTTTTTTTTTTTTTCAAATGGTTCAATGAAGTAGTCCATTAGAAGTGCAGCAGGCTACAACACAAAACATACAAGTATCATAAATAAAATAAATATGTACTCTATATATTGGTTACCTGAAGTTTGTAGAGTGGAGAATGTACCCATATGAAGGGGATTGCTTCCCCCTCATATGGGTGAACAGTACTGGCATGCCAACTGCCAACCTCTACTTCTGCCCCATCCTTTAATGATAAAACAGGCTTCATGAGCGTTGTTTAACAAATTATACAGAATAATTTAAATGCACACATATGTGAAGAACTTAAGACTTAGACTAAAAATGATATGTTAAAAATCATTTTTCATTGAGATGAAAGTGAGTATTACACAAGAAAGAAAGATAGCATTTAAATTATTCTCTCCCTCGTTTATTTTGACGTTCCTGACAGGAACTGCCGGGCCCCTCTCTGGCTCATGCGTCCATGGTTCATGGTTCCATCTAAAATGTAAAAAAAAAAAAAAGGGGGGGGGAAATGGACTGTGTTGGTTAAGCTCAAAATTGAGTTATTATTGAGTAATAAAGTATCGGAAAGACCTTACAATATAAAACAATCCACTACATTAGCCCAGAGGCAGGTTACACTGGTCAGTTAGGTGAGGGGCCCCCTCCAGCGAAGCCGTATGGTAGAACACTGTCTCTGTCGTGCTCGGAAGAGAGGCTTGCCTGGGCAGTCTCCCACAACGGTAGTTCTGCATCACGTATGTGGATCCTTGCTTGACTTTATCAGCCAGTTCCTCATACAGAGTGAACTTCGCAACAAAAGATCCATCACAGGCGGCCACCCGAAACACCGGGGGTGGCTTCCCCGTCTCCGAAATCCCACTCGTTCACTTTCACCATGTCTTTGACGGCGACGACATTTATGGTGATGGGTGGGAGTCGTTTATAGGGCTCCGTGGTGGTGCCCAGAATCTTCTGCAGCGCCATTCTGAAAATACATAGAACAGACACATTTAACACACACACGTAAACACCAGTATTTAGGCAAAATAACATGTTTTAGTAACTGCAACTGGCATAGCAACTCGATATTGTTTTGTAGTATGGTCAGGAAACCGTGAAATGCTTCATAATCACGCATAGGTTAGTTACAGGGAATAATTTATTGTACCTTGTGAGATATAAACCATGCATGCTGTCATAAATTCAGAGAAAATCGAGTAGGGAAGCATTAAAACTGCACTTCAATTTACAATAGTGGCGCTGTCCTTTACATCGGACACCAGAGGCAATCCTGCAGCATTTAAGTGCAGAAAAAGAGGAGCCGGACAGTGGTGGGAAGTTCTGCATCGGTGCACAGGGAACTGAAAACGTGAGAGACAGGTAAAAGGTTGGAGATGTTATACAAATCAAACTGATTGATTATCGTCTTAATTAGAAGTTGTAGTGAAGTTAGAAGAAGTGAGTTAGCGTTTATTGGCTTGAATCGTGTCACAACTGTTTGGGTAGCTTTATTAACTGCTCGGCTAACGTTAACATTATCTCAGCATTAGCTACTGCCAGTTAATGCTTGTTTTAGCCCCAGGCAACAATAGCATAGTCAGCAATTAATGTAAATATGGGAGACTTTAATGGTTTATTCATAGGTTAAGAGAAGTCAATCATTGTAGTCTGCAGACAACACCTTGTTTTTCTTATAACTATAACACACTGAAGCAAGCTGTACGCTGTGTATCCAAGACTAAGGCTCAGGCTAGCTAACGGTAACGTTAGCTAGCAGCAGGCATAGCTAAAAACAAGGTTAGCGATACTACACGGCAAAAGTTTATTTTTAATGTTTATTTTGAATGTTCAGCACATATTGTTAACCCACAAAGCAGCTGCAAGTACCTACTTAGCTACCTAGCGATCAGTGACACATACTGACGACCATCGTGTTTCACATGTTAGAGCTTCCAGGATGATAGCACTGGCTCTGATTCAGCGTATACTCCAGAACCAAGCACGTCATCTGCTCAAAGAGGACAGGCCCAGGGTAGAGGGCAGGGTCCAGCAGGGTCCGAGGAAGTGGAGGCAGAGGACGAGGCAGAGGTCGTAGTGTGACAGGCCAAGGAACAGATGTTCTCGGACAAGAGGACATACGTCGAGTTCAGGATCTGCAAGCTCAAAGGATTGCAGATGAGCAGGTATCGTAGCATGTTACTTTTGATATTTTTCCTGACATAAACAATACCATGAACTACAACTGTGTGTATTAGTCTGTGGATATGATGGTCAGGGGCTTCTCTGTGTATGTATGTTCACCTGGCATGTACCGTGGCTACACAAGTCCTCTGAGAGCACAATAAAGCTCTATTCAGTGAAATTGTCTTATCATGTTGACTAGTCCATAATCAGGGATGCGCGCGCCACAAATCCGCGCAGACTTGCCAAAAATTAGCATAAACAGTGTATATTAGGGAAATGGAAAAATCAGCTTTGTCAGTCCCTGCCTATGCCAATGCTCAATGCCCATGTGCAGTTTCAGATTGATTGGCCAACCCATTGAGGAGCAAAATTAATGCAGACAGACGGACAGAGTTTTCCTCATTTTATAGTAGGATAATCTATTGTTTTACAGGCCAGAATTCGGGGACTGAGTTTAGAACAATCCCATCAACTGCTGGAGCTCTGCCTGACGCGACCCAAACCTGATGTTTGATGTTCTCCTATTGACCTCACCAGATGCTCCTCCACCGGGCCCTCCTGTTCCAGGTCAGCCCAAATGGTGTGTCTGCTGGAGATGCAGGGAAATGCCCACAGACGTGGAACAAAAGTGCTGTGGGCAACATCGGGACTGCGTTTCCATGCTGCTGCATATAGATTATTTATCCAGGAGTAGTTGCAGTGCGCACCAACAACCACCAGGTGGCACATGTGAGCAGTCCAGATGCAGTCTCTCTGTCTCTCACATTTGTGTTATATTTAAACCAACCATCCGTCAACACAGTTTAGACTTATCTATCAGACACAGTTTTAATAATCACTAATAATAAAGTTGAAAGTGAACTATTATAAGAGTCTGGCCGCCAGAATGTTATGTTAAAAAATGAAGTGGTGTTTAGTGTTTATCTTGTGGTGCCTTCCCTCTTGACTTCCCCTCTAAAGTTTGAATAAAGTTCAAGTCCAGTGCGGGACTGTGCTTGTCTACACAGCGCAGGTTACACGTAAATTTGGGCACAGTCGTAATTTAGACTCTATTAAAATTATTGGAAAGCATTTCTTTATCATATTCCAGAAACAACATTTAATCTGATTTATTGACATTTAATTGAAAGAAACGTTTGAAAACTTGGGAGTGATACCCTTGAGTTTAATCTGTTATCTGTCTCCACTCCACGGACTCAGATCAGTCCGTCTGAGATTCTGTCCTTTTTTCAGTTTGTGGATTTGGGCGACACAACTCGAGAGTTTCATGACAGAGCAACAGTGATGCTCAAACCTTTAAATCATCTCAAAAACTTCTATTTGTAATATTTTTCATTCAACTCCTAAAGATTAAGGTTTGGATTGATTACAGAACATTCTTATTAACTAAGCTCAACTGTCAGGCGGCAGCAGCAGGGGGTGGTGACAAAAAGCTGAGATGGACTGTTAACCATAGTGTGTTAAACTGTGAGCATTCAAGATTTGTTGCAGACAGCCTGTTTCTAGCCATCATGTAATTGTGATACAAATGTGTACAAGAGAGATTAATTTACATGAAACATTATCATTCTCTCTTGGACGTTTGTTTCACAATGTACAGGCAAGAACGACCATCAGGTGCATTGTGATACAAGCATCCAAGAGGTTAATTTACATGAAACATTATCATCACCATCAGGCCATGAATGACCTCCATTTATTTCCTCAGCATATTGATGGTGGACAATTCCAGAGAGGGTCACATTGATTTTTCTACCTTTAAAAAAAAAAAAAAATCTTACAATGTAGACTGTTTCAGAATCACTTTGTTTTATTTTTACAGAATGTCCATTATAATAGACAACAGGATTATTATTATTATTTGCTGTATTGTTTTGTATGGTTTGACTGAGCTATTTTCTTTCTATTTTATAATTATTATTTGTCAGACGTGAGTCTGACTGGCACCCCTCTTCATTTAAAAGTGTCAAACCCGCGGGTACCATTTTCCTCTACTCAAAATGGAATTGAATGAAATACAGAAGCAGAAATAAATACATTTTGAACATTATGGTATCTGGCAGGCACAGGCGCATAAATAGTTCCTTGGGGGGCGTGGTTTTACCTGTATGTTGCCGCCCCAAAAAGGCATCCCAGGCCTTAAAGGATGTACTTGCCTACCACCGCAGCTGTTGCTACTGCACATACTACGGTTACAGGTGTCAAGAGATGGCAAGGATCAACCTGCAAACCAGTCAACTCATCAGAAGTCTCTGGCAGACCAGAGATATCGCTAAATATCAAACCGTTAGTCGATGAAAAGAGTCTTAGTCGACCAAGTCATCGGACCTTCCCGGGTGCAACGGAGGAAGCTGGCTGTCGGACCTCGCGGTCGGATATTTATTTTAACAATCCTGCTTCCCTGGTTGGAATTATGCAGCGTTCCATGCAGCAGTGATATTACGATGGTAGTGAGGGCTTAATCCCCTAAGAAGAACAAGCTACTCACGTTTTATTCATGGACGCACATGGTCTGATGTTTGGAGCAGGTCAGAGTAGTTGGTAAGTTACTTAAACTAACGATTACTAGTCGACTAGGAAAATCTTTGGTCGGGGGCAGCCCGACCAAATCACTGTTTAGCTACGGAGCCACATGTTCCATACAGTTGGGTCCTGACTTTGTTTTGATAACAGTTTTATATCAGAATAAGTTCTGAAGTTCATAATCTGAAACTCGCTGTAAGTACTTACCCGAAGATAGTATGTGGAACTGACAGACATGTCTCCACTTTACAACAGTCGTATGGATGTTTAAACTAGCTCATGCACACAAGTACATTTCCATTTCATGCTAAAGCTACACTATCATAAGCCAAGTCACCTAGCCCTCTGGTGAGTGAAAAAAAACAGACTGATAGCCGGAAACATATTTCTTATTATTTATAACGACATAATTTGGGCAATCGCCACAGCATCAAGGGCCCACACATGCTCTCCTGTAACATGGTGCAGGGGTCCAATCCACAGGTCCTGAAGGAAAAACCATTACAAATGTATTGTGAATTCGGGGGGCAGCAAGGAGTCAAACTCAGTTTGCACAGACCACAGGTTAGCACGCTAACCAGTCAGCAATAGGGCTGACTGGCCTGTTGGCCAAGGGCTAGCGAGCATTATTATCTGTTGTTTTTACAGTAACATTACTTTGTCCAAACATGATATCTGTATATTAACCTTTTGGCAGTCTCGGACCCCATTGTCTATCCGTCTGACGACGATTAGACTCTGGGGTCGACGGCCAATATTTCGGGGTTTCCGGTGTAGCCAGCGGACATCCGGGACAAGACTTCCTTTTCCGTGCGCCGGTCATTGTTTACAGTCCGATTAGCAACTTGAGACGCGAGAATGGAGTTGGAGTTCAGAGACGACATTTCCTATGCAGATATCTGTTTATAGAGATTAGCTGAAATGTTGTATGGACCTAAAACACCTACAAAAAGTATTGATGTTTGTGTATTGTGTGGAGAAACGTTCAACTCTCGAGTCTCCAGTTGCTAATCGGACTGTAAACAATGACCGGTGCACGGAAGAGGAAGTCTTGGCCCGGATGTCTGCTGGCTCCAACTAGTCACATAAATACAACATTTGACATGGAGGCATATACTAAAGGCCCGGTATATCAGTAATTATATTACTTTATAAATCATAGTTGGGGGCGAGGGAATGGCATCAGCCACTGACTGATTTCAAATAAAAGCTTCAAAATCTTTTGGCCTTTCATCCCTCAATATCACTACTGAATACAGACATTACAAAAGCTATATTTCTGTAATACTTACAAAATAACTTCATAGTTCTCTGCCATCTTACAGCAATGCCAGAAGTGGTTGCAGATGTCTTTGTTCCACATCTGTAGAATAGAGCACCCCTTTTGCTACCCTGTCTGGACAAGGAACAAAATACAATTGGATGGGACATAAAGTAGGTTTATGACAAGAGGGTGGTTGTAGATTATAAAAAATAAGCTATACTGTATGTTATAGATAGAGAGTTCATAAACTTACTGCATGAATTTTTTTGCCCAAGTTTTTGGACCCATGCCAGATGTCCAGGGTGTGGTGGACTCCACTGTCCTTGTATTTCCCTTTGTCTGGAGGACAAAAGCAAGTCATGGAACACATATGCTATATAATAATCCAAAACAATGTCCAGTCATAATAAGATAATCGGTGACTGTTGTCTGGCACTTTATGTAGAAAGTTGGATTGCTGTAAATCCAAAAAACAAGTGCGCCTACTGAAGAGGGCTGAGATTTGTGCATGTGCATCTGTGCAAATCTCTGTTAGTTTCAGCTCTTGACGGAGCGTCTCAAAGGTACGCATGAAGCCCTCCTTCTCCATGATGATGGAGTTCCTCATCGTCTCCCGCTTATCAATATTTTCCATGTAGATTATTTCTTTGGAGTCATTGTCCATGGCAGTGTACGTGCAAAACTGAGCACCGAATCCAGGACTGTCCATCCGACCGTCTCCTTTGAATAGAAATAACCAAAAAAAGCGCAAAAAGGGTTACCACACTGACGAGCTAAACATGTTATTTTCTGCTGCATGAAACTACACTGAGCAACGATAGGTTAGAGTAGCGCTTCAAATCTCAAATAAAAACCTCATTAAAAATTATGTCAACATCTCTTCAGAAATCATAGGGGCAAAACCCAAAGTAGCCTGGTATTAGTTCACCATCAACTGAGTCTGAATGAAGCCTACCAACAGTCTGTGTACACTTTATTGCATTTGATTACTACTTTTACTATAGTGTTTTATGTCAGTACTGCACTTCTTTTTTTGCGTTTTGTCTTTGTATCACCATGCATCTACCCTGCAAAAATTGACCCTTGGGAACAAATACAGTTCTATTATATGGTGTATAGTGTGTGTGTATGTGTGCACGTGTCAAAGGACCTGACCTGTAGGACCTGATTGCCATCTAAAATTTGCTCCTTGACATACTCTCTCACCACATTGTAGGCTGCACTGTGTGCTGCAGTCTTCTTAGCCTGGCCTGTGTCTTCCTTCTCCATCTTGCGGGTATGGTGGAAGTACTCGAGGTTGAAGTTGTTACGACAGGTCTCGTGGTATCGAGCCTCTTTTGCAAAGAGATCTTCACCCATGACTTTGCCAAGAAGATTGCTTTTTCCGAGAGCTTCAGCCATGGGCTCGATACGCTTCCATGCTGGCTCTTTGTTCTTCCATGTTGGAAACTTGATAGTCCTCTTGGTTTTCCCGTGCACTTTTATTTCAAACTTGTCACAGAAAATGCATTCTTTAGGAAAGAGAGAGCACACTGCTGCTTTTTTCTCCCGAGAATACTTCTGTGTTGCAGAGGGCTGGTCTGAAGTAGCACTTCTTGAGCTTTTCAATCGATCCAGCTTTGATGTGAAGTTCAGGTAGCAGTTCCTATGGTACCCAGTTGTCTCCAAGTCGACACCATCTAGTGTTTCCAGCAGCAGATCACAAACAGCCTTCATACGATAAGGCGAATCAACTGGCTCAGCTAGTCTTCTGTCACGGATATCAATTAAATGAGACAATTGCTCTTTGGGATCACCTTTTATAGAATTTAAGCAAGTAAAGCAGTCATCAGATGCACTTGGGGTGTGTAATACACAAGTGGGACTTGGGCTTTTCATGACAGCTGACACATGGGAGCAGCTCTCACCAAGTCCAGCTGTGTAATTGCAGTGGGCTCCTAACACAACCCCATCATTCCTGACCACCACCCATGGCTTCAGCTGAAGGTCATTCAGTCTTTGGGAATGATTCACCTATAATAAAAATTTCATGGCACTTGCGTGATAACTGTTGTTTATCATAGACGTATAATTTCACGTATGAGGTGGTGCCTTTCGAAATTTATTCACACAGTGATAATGTAGTTAACTCTTGGTAAATCGAAGATACAGACTAGCTAACGCTACATACAAGTTAGCACACCGATTATATTACACTGCCCGTTGCTTATGCTAAGGTTAACTAAGATGAAGTGACACTTACCCTTCCAGTGACGACAAAGCAATTTTTAGCCGGTAGACTCCAAAGCTGAATATTCATCACAAATCCAGATTTTGTCCATTTGTACCCCTCCAGGCTTTTGTAGGCTTTCAAAGATCTGTCGTTGATCAGGTAATTGTAGATACTGCAGGTCTGGAACGTTGTCCGTTTCGGCTGTTTCAATACTCGTGAAAAGCATCCCGGGGGCATTATAAGGGTCAGTAATGTTTAATCTATCAAGTTTTGCAATATAGCGTTCAATGTCCTTGGAATTAAAGTGCACAGTGAACTCCAACGGCTTGAAATTGACGCTGGCGCCATTCATTTTTGCTCACGCTTTTCCTGCCTGTAAACAAAACGAGTCACGTGCAGCACCGGAGCTCTATTGTTCCGACGGCCCATTATTCCAAAACCCCAATAGTCTGAAAAATGTCCCATTTGTCCGACAGCCGTTACTTGGAAAACATTGCTCCGAAGGCCCATTGCTCCGAAAATACACACTCTCCCTGCAGTTAGAAAGATGGCCTGCAATCAGTCGGCCCTGCCTCCTAATGTTTCACACCCTCTTTCTCCTGGTTGATTGGGAGCATCTGTGTATATATATATGGCTGTTGGAACTAAAGTCCGGTAACTTACCAACTACACCACTCGGCTGCTCCAAACATCAGACCATGTGCATCCATGAAGAAAACGCGAGTAGCTTGTTCTCCTTAGGGGATTAAGCCCTCAGTACCATCGTAATATCACCGCTGCATGGAACGCTGCATAATTCCAACCAGGGAAGAAGGATTGTTAGAGTAAATATCCGACCGCGAGGTCGAGGAAAAATGTCCCATTTGTCCGACAGACAAACGTCTGCAGACTGCAAGAGAGAGGCGTAACGTGAAGTGGGCGTAACTTGTAGCAGGGGGCGTAACTTGAAGTTGTCCAAATCACACAGAACCACACAAGATGTCAAAACAAGAACTTGTCGGCAAGATGGCAGACCGTATAGAGACAACAGTAAGAATATTTTCCAGAGATAACTGTTTAAATTGAAGTGTATAAGTCATTTTTCATACAGTAGTAACACATTGGTATTGTTACCGGAGTTGATAATCTATTAAAACTTAACCTACCTCGCTTAGCGTTATTAGTAATCAATATTTTTATGTTCTGGCGGGCAAAAAGAACAAAAGAAGCTAGCTAGCCCGATGATAATCACCTAGGTACGCGTGTCGAACTGAAATGTAGAATAAAATTAGTTTAGCTGTAGGTTACTTAATGAAATATGGTATGAATTTGGATAGACGACGTTAGCGGTTGGTTGAACTGAGGTTTAAGATGTGCGCTATTAATTAACTTTAAGGTTATAACATTAGGTAATTTGGGAGCCCTATCTGTGACGTGCAACTTATATGCTTGTTTTTCACATATTCCCACACATAAAAAGTGAAAACGTTAGCATTGTTGGTATTGGTATTAATTTAGGCCATTTCCACACTAATCCGGAGAAATGTGAAAACGCATCTTTATGTCTCCGTTTTACTCGGCGCTTTTCAAAAGCGCTCTCCCAAGTGGATAACGTTAAATTTAATAAAGCCTGGGGGTTGGTGGTGTAGTGTCACGTAGCCAGCAAAAACGGTGAAAAGGAGGATTTCTTGACGTTTTATCATACACGGACTAAGCATTGGAACAGGTGTGTGTGTGTGTCTGTATCAAATGGTAACCCCATGAAACCATTGATTTAATTTTAAAAAATTACTTTTATGACACTTGTATGATAGACAGCGTTGCTTTGTGGTTAAGCAATCAGTGAAATCACCTGCTGTAGTTTTGGCTGGAATGAAAACCTGCAAGACTCATGGCTCTCCATGGCACATGGTTCCCTATCCCTGGCCTAGTTGGCTATATTGTTGCATTCTGAATAATATGAGATTCTTAGTTGTGATTAAGAGTTGGATGTTGATATGAACGTGCCATACCGGTATTCTAAAGGTCTTGTCCACCAGCACAGGTGATTTCATTTATTTTGTCTCATTAGTTAGGCTGAAGTTGTGTAGGTCTGTGCTTCATTGCTGAGGTGACTGAACTGCATAGTCCCCTGAATCATAAAAGTGCAAGTGCCACTCTTAACAGGTGCTCTTCAGCCTGAATAGAGAACTTAATCAGCTTACTGACATTATGTGGGTGTATTACACCTTTAGGGAACATGACTCTTTTGGAAAGTGTTGTAAAAAGTGTTTTTGATTAAATGTTGACGTGTGTAAAAAATCTTACTTTATTTGCTTCCAGCTTCATCCAACAGTTTGTAGGGAAGGTGTCTTACAAAAATCCATTTGTGAAGGCCCAAACTACAAATGCCAGTTCTGCAGCACAGTGGGAGAGTATGCATATGTTGTGGCACATATGCAGACCCACGAGAAGACAGCTGATAAACATGGAGGTATTTGTCAGTTTAAATAAATGTTGCAGATCTTGTAAAATGTGCAAATTGTCCACTAGTAATGTTAAGCATTTTATTCCAATGTTAATTTGTATACGGTTTTAATTTTGAACATTGCCTTAAGAATAAAGTATGTATGAGTAGTTTGTAAACCGGATTTCTCTTTGTTTGTAGGGTATAAAATGTACAGATGCCACGGTGGATGTGTCAAAAGCCACCATTATCACTGCTGCTATTGTGCAAGGATTATAACCCGGCAAAATTTATTTTTGAGCCATGTGCAGAAATGTGGCTTAGAATCTTTGGCTTTTTAGGGAGCTATAATGTGGTAGTAAAACCCAAACGGCCCAAATCAGATCCGTTCTGCAGGTTGAAGAGCAGATCTTCTGTTTGGTGACTCTTCTGGAGGAATCGGACATCTGACGCTTCGGCTGACCTGGATGACGTTGTTGCCTAATTTTGTTCGGGGGAACAAAACATTAGTAGATGAGCGTCTGAATGTGAAAAGACACCCAGAGATGATGTACATTTGATAATTAAAATCAACTGGAATAAAGATTGATTCATAGTCACTTTATTCTCAAAGCTGCCATTTCTCCTCGGCTCTTCTGTCATCATTCAGGTCACAGGAATATTGATTTTCATCTGTGACCAGTGGTGAATGTTCATAACAAAATATCGGTTGTATTATTTGAAGGATTAGGCTTGGTTACTTGGTTAATCCTACCACTGCACATAAATACAGAAAAACATTATTATAAAAAATAATGATTTGATGAGTAATTACCACCACTGCACAAAGAGTAAAAAAAATATTATTAAATGTATAAATTTAATGTTGTGATAAACTATCATTTGCAAAAATCTTTATTTAAATCACAGGTTGTCTTGATCTGTCAATAATTAGTTATACTCTTAATTCTTTATGCAAATTCTGCGTTTTAAATGCTCATTGAACATCATATCTTTTTCTTCAAAGTTTTTTTTTCCCGTCATAGTAGATAAAATAGATGAGAAACAGATGAAAGCCACCTTTAAGAAAGAAACTTTGAAGAAAAAGCGTAACTTGTAGTCTTGCAGGCTGCAGACAGATTCTCTTGAAACTGAGGCCCTGTCTACACGTACACGGATATTTTTGAAAACGTATTTTCTCTGGTGTTCCATTCTCAGCCTTTTCAAAGGACATTTCAACTGTAAGTCCCATTTTAATTTTTAACAAACGATTTTCTTATTTAACCATGACGAAACCATTTCCCTAACCTTAACCAAGTTGTTTTAGTTGCCTAACCATAACCTTAACCCAAACCTTAAAGGATAAGGCTGGTGTTTTTTAATGCATTGCTTACCGTCAACAAATCCTATGAAAATAACACAATCAACAATGCAAGGCAAGGCAGCTTTATTTGTATAGCACATTTCATACACTGGGGCAATTCAAAGTGCTTTACAGAGTGATAAAAATACAGTAAAGGTAAAGATTTACAATTAAAAAGTGCAAAAGTACAGAAAAGATACAAAAGATAAAAGACTTAAAAAGTAAACTAGTGCAGTTCAAATCAAGTGAAATAGAAAGATAAAAGAACACAACAATTACTCCCACTTTTAGATGCACATTGTGAGTGAACCCATATGTTTTTCTGTAATTTCTTTTCCCCTGTCCTTCCTGATTCTACTCTTGATCTGATATTTACATCAGATCTCACTGCCTAAGGCAGACGAGAATCATAGATTCTCCTATTGGTCAAAAACCTCACCATCCGCAGAAGGATGAGAATCATACAGGGTATGATGCGTTTTCTCTACTCCCGTTACTTTCTGACTTCCCACGTACCGTTTTTAGCCGTCAACCCGGAAGTCACTGGCTCCAATTGTAAGCTAAAAACCTTGAAATACAGCTCACAAAGACAGTTTACATTTTAGAATTCACCAACTGTTACCACAAAAAGTTAGACTGTTGTAGTTATTACCAAATCAAATTCAAATGGGAACAAGTTCTTCATTACGCCAGGGACTATTTTCGGTGCTACGGAACTACTTTCCTGAGATTGCAAAGTGTTTACAGCCGGCTTATTAAGTTGTTTGAGGAAAAATTCGGCTGGCCCGGTGCATGGTGATGATACTCATGGTGAGAGCTACGGCATGGCTCTGTGATGTGTTTTTAACCGTTTTTTTTTAATACAATGGAGTTCTATGGCTGCTGGGACATGGCTGCATTGGGCACCGGCTACATGGATGAGACTTGTTGGCAAAACAAAATCATTGCTGATTTTGTTTATTTTCATAGGATTTGTTGACGGTAAGCAATGCATTAAAAAACACCAGCCTTATCCTTTAACCAAGTTCTTTTACTTGCCTTAACTTTTCCCTAACCTTAACCAAAGTGGTTTTACTTGCCTAAATTTAACCATTAACCAACTTTTGGGACGTAGTTCAAAATTGTATTTGGTATGGCCTCATGACTTTGGTGTATTGTATCACAATGCAAAACATTTCTATTTGCAACACATGGTGAAGATCAATTGTAAATGATTTACATACATTACTTGTGTTAATAGATTAGCTGTTGTATATTGAATAAGGCCTTTTAAAAAAAAAGTGTTCAAAGTTTATCTAATTAAACATTTTCCATTGTTTTATAGGTTTTACTATTATATAAATTCAACACAGGATGTGTCACAAGTGGACATTACCACTGTTGCTTGTTAACAATGTATTGTTAGGAGAGACAACTTATTACTTCACCTGCAAAAATGTCGAGCGGTGATGGGATCCTCAGTGACTGGCCCCTCCATCCCTCCCACAGTGACTGGCCCCTCTGCGCCTACAGTGTATGACAGTTGTTCAGCGTCTACAGTGCAAAGCAGTCGCTCTCTTACCTTTGTGGTGGGCTCTTCGGGACCAATGAATATATTTCATTCAAGAGTGAAGAGAACAACATGTTGCTTTTGTAATTTGAAGTTGAGCAAAAAAAACCCTTAAGTTACATATTAAAAGGCGACACTCCTCAACAATTGTCGACATAAACGAACATAACGGTCTGTCTTCGGTGTGTATTGATGCTAAAAAGGGCATTTTCGCTGTGGCAAAAACTGCCACTGGACCTAGATACCCCATTCATGTCCAGAAGCACACATGGGGAAACGGCCATGTTGTCACCTGTGAGATATATATCATGCACCTTTGATATTCTCTTCTTAATGTGCCCCCCCCCGACATCGCATCAATATGATTTCTCATGTGTACCCTGTGGTCATCATCCACCTATTGTCATCATGGATCTACATAAAAAAAAACGTGTATTCAATATGGCTGGTAAGTAGGAAATCCTTACTGTATATCCTACCTGCATACATGCATACCTGTTTGGTCAGTTGATGGCTGATGACTGGAGGACTTCAATCCTGGGGTCAGATCCTATGCTTGAATGGCAATGAGGATCATAGAGCTACTGTCATAATCTGTGTTTTTCAGTGAGTGACATAGAAGAACCTCCACCAGATTTCAAAGGAAAGGTGGATCTGGAAGGTTTCTGGAGCTCAGTAGAAATAGAAATCCTCTGTAGAGGCTTCTTGAAAAGTAAGTTCACGTTTGTATTTTTTTTTTGAGAGAGCAAATTGAGAGTGTGTAAATTCTATTGTGATGAAAAGTAATTAGTAATATTTTTCCCTAGGTAACCGTGAAAATCCCTTCCATGTGGTGCCAAGTTACCATCAATGGGCACCATGGATAGGGCCCCAAACCAGGGCAAGTCATGTTGTCACTAACACAGAGTATGCTAAAGCACATGTATCACAGAAGTGCAAAGAGCAGGGTGACATTAACATTACAGAGGAGCGGCTCACAAATGAAATCATGAATTTGAAGGTAAACGGTTAAACACTGTAACTACGTTTTTTTTGTGGATTTCAAAACACACGTTTCTTATTGAGGACATCTCCATAGGTTGACGCTGTAAGGAACCTCTGCAATGAATGCAAGCTCGATTCTAAGGGCTCTAAAATGGACCTTGTCATGCGCTTAAGGAAATACAAATAAGAAGCACCTATGATAAGGTGTTCGAGAAGGTTTGGTGTGCATTAGGTGAGTAAAGGCTTATTGATGTGTACTGTTGATGTGTACTGTCTTGAATCATATCTGAACAGTTTATGCAGAGCAATGCTTATGCTTTTGCTATGTTCCCTTTTGAAAGGTGGTTGGGCAGTCATCGTGTGCCCATGTGGGATAGTCTATTCGGTGAAATTCAACATCAGGGCAGTCCGAGAGACTACGCCGACATGCTGCTCTCATGGAAACATTCTCCAAATGTGGTGGTTTATGACTTCACAAGGGGCTTAGTAAAGCACTGCAATGTGAGGGATCCAGTGAGACTTCCATTCAGTCCCAACAAAGGACGACTTGCAGAGGCATCCCCAGAGAACATATCAATGGCAATTTGGGAACCCTGAGGTTGCTATATAAAGGGTTTCCAAATGGACAGGTTTCCCTAAATCTACTTGTCCATTTGGAAACCCTTTATATGGGGACCTCTGGGTCCCTGAATGGACAGGGCCATGCCCAGCTATGTGAGGCCATTGCTGGGTAAACCCTGTCCATTCGGGAACCCTGAGGTCCACATATAAAGGGTTTCTGAATGGGAATAACAAAATATGAAAGAAGAGAATGTAATCTATCTACACTGTGATGTGCAACTATCACAACTGTTAAACTATCTAAGCCTTAATTTGATGTACAGACAAAAAATTATTACAATCATTATAATTAATTAACAGAAACGCGAACTCTGAACATGAACTTTATTACAAAAAAGAAAATTTGTAAAAACTTAAAACCCTTTCTCTTCCTGCTCCTCCTCTTTCTCCAAAATAATAGTGTCGTCTGATGATGCGTCTTCCCTGATGGGTGGAAGAGTTGGAGTGAATTTCTCCCATGTCTTCCACCCTTTACCTCGCTTTCTTTGATACTTCTTCTTTTCTCTTCCCTCTGACTGAAACATAAAAAACAAAAAAGTCGAGAATGACTTTTAAAGACTGCATTTCATGGAGCATATTAGACTTTATCTAATAGAAAAATGTCTCCTGCATAATTCTTACCAAGTTTGGTGAAGGCGGAGGTGGTGGAGGTGGTGAGGCTGCCTGCCAGGAAATCATTGGCTGCAAATCCAAAAGAAATAAAAAATACAAACTTGAATACACCCAGATCCCTTCATTTCATATTTTCAAATTGTATCTTCACATGTATTAATCTAATTTAATTGTAAACATTACGACAGCCAAAACTTTGTTTATGCTCGCTGACAAAAAACATTTCTACAACAGTAGCTATAACAGAAACATCAGTTAAACAGTTAAAAGATTGTTAAAATATATGGTAAACTGATATTACCTGGATGGAGAGCCCAGTCGTTGCCATGATCAAAATAAACCTTCTTCAACGTGTGTCAAAGGATGTGTGTTTCAGTAAACTTATTCAATTTCATATTATTGCATTCAGTTTTAAGTTTATTGGAATTCAGTTTAAAACTAATAAACCAATTTCAAATTATGCTATTCAGATTAAGTTTTTCAACGCAATTATTCAACTTAAACAATACAAATTCAAAGTATGTGATTCAAATTCAGTTTTTTAATACAATTATTCAAGTTTAGCAATTCAATATAAATTAAAACTGCAAGCAGTGATGAGCGGGCCCTCGCCTCCGTGTGCAAGTCGGGGTGTGCAGCAGCTGTGGCCTTGTTACTGGACATTGACCGGTTGACGTGGCCCACAATGTGAAAATTCCATGTAAATCATGTGGTGATTGTCACACAAGGCTTACTTCCTGTGGCCAGTAGGTGGGGTAATGCCTGTGATTCCCAATTGGCCTGTAGATTTTGTCAGTCCTGGACTTTTGTCCAGCATGTGAAATGTGATTGAAATTGACATTGTACACTCAAGTTATTGTAGCTTCCTTTGTCATGGTGAAACATTGAAATGTGAAATGTGGAATGGATGTGTTGTCCTGGTCATGCTGTGTAATTGAATGTGAAGCGTTGCACAGGTTTCCATTGTGAAGGTGTGGTATACATGGTGGCCAGTGTTAGTGTGTATGGATGAACTGCTGTAAAGCAGAAATGTCCAAAAAACAAACTTGTATAAATGGAATTGGACATAATGGCTATATGTGACCGACAAGGTCTTGCAATAACAGGATAGCAGGACATCAATGGAACATCAGGACTGTGAAGCAATGTGAGTAGTGTGGGAAATTCTATCAGAGCAAAGTATAGGTAAGTTGGAATAGCTTGAATAAGAAGAAGGAGAGTTAATAAACAAGATGAATTGGAAGGTTTGAATAATGTAACAGTATTAATTGGTAAATAAAGAATATAATTGGTAATTCATGTGTGTGGGTTTTGTGTGCTTTAGGGCAGTAGTGGGTTGGTAGTATTTAGGTTTTGGGAATTAGTGTAGTGTTGAATTTTAGTGTTGTATTAGTTTAAGGTTAGGGGTTAATGTTAAAGTTGTAAGATCAAATGGAAGTGGGCAAGGTAGGTAGTAGCGGTACAATAGGTTTGTATCAAGTTAGAATGAAGATGCAATTGAACCTTTAGATGTGTTGTGAAAATATGGGATTTAACAGTTAGGTTATGAAAGTTATTGTATATTTAATAAACTATGTGTTATGGCAAAGGCTTTAACGTTGAAGGCGTATAAATATGAATTATGTAACTATAAGAGCAGGTTGTGATTAAAAGATGTGTTTCAATGGGACCGGCAGTGTACATTGATATGCGTGGTCTCGCTGGAAACTAGAATTTCCGAGCTTAACAATGACAGTAAATGCAGCACAAGTGGAACGATACAGCGGGTGGCATTTCCGGTAAGAAGTAGCAGGTAATATGCACGGTTTTCATGTATACGGACAAAATTTTTGTTCTTGATCAACTAAGGCGTAGTTAACTGCGGCATAACACGGTAGATTGTAGTTGTTGTGGTGTCAGCCGTTAGTTTGGGTGGGTTTTGTTGGTAGCGATATTTTTGCTTTAGCTACACATTAGCTATTTATGTGTAGAGTCTATGTGGGTTTGTGGAGGTAGCGCAGGCTTTTGTCGTCATCTGGCGGCTGTGTAGAAGTACTGATACTAAGTAGTCTGTACATTTGGCTGGACTGTTTTAAGGTGCATCATTATGTATTTGATTGTGGTTGTCATTGTGTTAATGGTGTATAAATGATTCGTTTGTTTGTCATGGATTAAATTAATATTTGCAGTACATCGTTATCGTCAGTACAGCGTTTGCCATTAGTGGTGGTGGGCATTGTGTGTTTTATAGATGTATGTAGCCTAGAAGTGAACACGACAGAAAAAGCAGTTATTCAATGCGTAACCAGAAATGAGGAGCATACAGTATTAAGAGTTTAAAACAGTGGCATACGTTTATTAAAAAGTGCCAAAAATCAAAAGAAACAATTTAAAAACGAAAAATCAAGGCAGCTGCTGTTCCTCGTCCACTGTCTGGAGAGTGTCAGCGTCTGTTGGCATGGCGACAGTGTGGGGGGGGGTGTTTGGAGTGGTGGTGGAGGTGGCGCTGACGGGAGAGAGCGGAGACATGATAGGCTGATAGGCGGCGGTGGGGTCATTTGCATCCATATCTTGTGAAGGAGGAAAAAATGTTGATAAAGTTGTAGGTTGTGCGATTAAAAGCAAACACGTATCCGTGAGCATTTTATATAAATTGTTTTTCACCCACCTGCTATTATAATGTTTTCCCACTCCAGGGTGTACAGGCGGGCTTCTGTGTCATGTAGTTGTTCCTGGAGGGAACGAAGGCTGGCCGATGCGTCGTCTAGTTGTTTTTGTAGGTTTTTAATGAATTTTTGGTGGAACTCCGCTTGCTGTGTATTTGCAACGTCTTTTTGCGCCAGCCGCGTAACAACGTTGAGGACCGTGGTTCGTGTAGCTGCTATCCGTTCAGCCAGTAGTTGTCGGCTGACAGTGGGGTCCACACAGTTATACTGTGGAAACATAAATACATGTTGATACAGGGTTTGTAA
This sequence comes from Centroberyx affinis, assembly GCF_046629955.1. NCBI lineage: Eukaryota > Metazoa > Chordata > Actinopteri > Beryciformes > Berycidae > Centroberyx > Centroberyx affinis. The sequence goes on from NW_027279369.1 coordinate 203,210, forward strand.
TGAATCAATGCAAAGGTTACTAGTAGATGCACACATGTAGAGAAGATATTAGCGTATTTTTGAGTGTATTTTACTTACAGTTAGGAGCTCGAACCGTTCTTTTATTTTTGCCACTTCACCGGAGGTAGTAGGCGGCAGCTTGGTTGGAGAAGGTGTGTGGTGGGCCATCGTTGTTTTTGTTGTCGATGTTTGAAGATGAATGACCAGAAAGAGTTTGAGCAAACCATGATTTGCGCGCTGTTATATAGGGGCGGTGTTGCGCTGGTCGTGGGCACGCCCACTTGTAGATTTGGCGTAGTGTCATGTTTTGGGAATATATCAATTTGTAAGTATAATAGTATTTAATTTTTGTAAGTATAATTGAAAGGCAAATAAAATTAGTCACTGCGATTGTGAGAGGTGCAATGCACCCAGCAAGACAGGTTTTTGTGGACATGTAAGTTAAATAAATACATGTATAGGAAGCTAGACAGAGTTTCCAAGTAGATGGTATTTTAGTAAATAGGTATGAAGTGTAAGTGAAGTGAGTGGCTGTAATGGTTTACAAAATACATAGCAGAAAATAACATAGTGAGGTCACATAAAAGGTATTGATGTAAGGGGTGTTAATATAGATGTTTTGCTATGCTAATTTTCTGTTCAGTTTTATTTATCTATAATTGTGTATGAATGTTTTTCTGTTGGTGTCAGTACAAGAGGGGACAATGTAGTAAAATCTAAATGTTATATAATGGAATGCTCTGGACAATAAAGGCTACATTATGTGGACTAAATCTTGGATTCTTGGAATCTATTTTTTATAGAAAAACAATTGTATTTTGATATGAAACAGAGATCCCATAATTGTTTTTTTTTAAATGTTTCTTGAAGAGGTACAGTTGATATGAAATATGCATTGATATTGTATTGATGGAGTTGCCTGTATCCTATGTGAGAAGCAGCATAAAAGGATCTGTAAGTTTTGAAAGATTTTTAAATAGGTTTTTTTTGCTTTTGTTGTAAGAATTGACAATGTAATGTTGCATATGTAGTGTGCCTTCTACCTTATGCAATTTTAAGGTTTATTGATGCAATGCTGCATTATTAGATTGAGGTTAGCTATGTTTCATCTTGTGTGTTCACCAATAAATGTAAATATGCATGTGAGAGAGATTGGATCCAGTGGGAAAACGTATATGAGGGTTATTTTATGGTATTTAAAATTTGTGTGTGTAATTGTTGCATTGTATTTGCGAACAGGGGAAGAATTTCTAAGTTTGTATTTGCCTCTGTAGAGATGGAGGATGAAACATATTTACGAAAGAGATAAATGATTTAACAGTAAGTAATCCTTTTGTGTTAAATTCTGTCACATAAGTACTGACAATGATGTTTTTTTTTGGCATAATGTATACATCATTAGCGTGAGTGTGCCACATGTTATGTAATAGAGGACCTCAGTTATTCTGTGTAATTTAAGTGGGGATCATGTTTTTTGTTTTATAGGTCAAAGTTGTCAACAAAGTTCTACAGATAATGATGTTTAAAGGTTTTCATCCTGTTGTGTTGGTTGTGGGAGAGCCTGTAGATAATTCCAGTACTCCATTGAATATTTAAATGGACATTTCTGTACAAGTTAAAGTCTGGATGCTATAGAAGCATTTCAGTTGACTTCAGTTAGTAATCACCATTATTGGTAATTATTCACGGTTGTTTGTATACACTGTGATTAGGAAATAGTACAGAGGGCTTTATTTGTCAAACATTGTTTTGAACTTTGTGGTATAAAACAGAAAAGATGGTGCCCACTTTGACTGAAAGAATGATTGAAGGGGTGTGATTGTGTGAAGAAAATGATATTGGCCTTTGTTGAATGGTATGGAGTGATGGTCATTCTGTTGCATGGATGATAGATTTCCACAGAAACAGATTTGATCATTGTCAATAAGCTGTTATAATGCTGAACAGAAAAAGCATTGTTAATGTTTGATGAGTTTTTGCTTTTGTAAAGATGGCGTTGCCTGCTGTGTGTTTGCAGAGGGAATAAATATTTTGCCATAGAGTCTTTAATGGATATTCTATTGTTTGTAAGGTGAAGTGCTGGTAAATCTGGGTTTTCATATGATGAGTAAGATTTTTGAGTTGACATTCTTACAGTTTGCTGTGGCCTAATGTAGAAATGAAAATTAATGATTTTTGAGTTGAGTTGGCAGGAGATGCAACTGAATTTTGCATGGCAATGAAAGTTCAAGTAAAGCAGAAGCATTTTACTAGTATGATGTCTTATTTGAGAGTTTGTATAAAGTGGAAGGCACAGAACCAATGCTGCATTCATTTCAGTCTGATACTCAGTAGTAATGGGTGTAGTTACTTTTTAGATGTTGATTGTACATACATGATTAATTGTGAGTTTGTAATATATGAGTCATTGATAGAAATTGTATTGATCAATAATAAATAAGTAGTTGAAATGAGGTTGGATTGGAACAGCTGCAATAAAGTAGTGCTTATTACAATGTAATGTATCAGTAATAATGAATGTTATTGGGCTGCCATGATTTTTGATGATGATAAGTAATCATTCTTGTTGTTGAGACACAAATGTGCAGTTGTTTTCATGTGATTGTACACATTAGTGTGGAGTGAGCTAAAGTTGTTTCATGTTGCAGTATTGTTTGCTGAGTTGACTGTGTTTTTCAGGATAGGTGGGCTGTCAATTGTTCTCTTGTCTGTATACATTTTGAACAGGGATGAGTTCTTCATCATAGACAGAGCTATACCAATGGTATTTTATTATGATCAATGTTGATACAGAGAAAGTAATAATAAAAATTCTTGTACTTTGTGATGGTGCATTATTGTCAAAATAGAGTTGAGATGTTTCATGAAACAGTAGGTATTTAGAGGCAAAGTTTCAAACCACATACAAGGTTAGAAGGTTTGAGGAAGTTGCAGAGACAGTGTGTGGGTGTGGTCCAAAGGAGTGAAAGGAAGAGGATCCTTTAATCAGAAGTCGTCACGTTTGCTATTGAGACACAAATGCACAGTTGGAGTTGTTTAGACACTAGTGTGAAGTGAGGCATTAGTGGTATAATGAGCAGTAATCTCTTTTCATTTATATGAATGGTGTATTAGAACATGGCAGACATGGTGCTTAAAGCTATTGTTGTGAAAGGGAAATTATTGTCTGCCAAGGTAAATCTGTGTTTGCATATGTTTTCATTAGTATTGCCCATGATGAATTAGGGCTGGGCGATATGGTTGAAATCAATATCATGATAATCATAAGGATTTTTCTTGATATCAATATATATCACGATATGGTTCATGTGTGCAAAATCAGGTTAAATAATCAAATTAATGTTCATCTCATTGAACCGAATGGTAATGTTAGGTGTGATGTCAAACAAAACAGAAATATTCAAATAATATTCCTACCATAACTCATTGTATGAGAGTTTTTTAAGTAAAATTTGCTTGTCATCATCAATTTAAACAGCAGAAATGTGTGTCACGATATTAAAATATCTTCATATCAGCACGGTATGATTCCACTGAAAGATGATAAATGATAATATTGAATTATTGCCCAGCCCTACGATGAATGGTGAATCAGTGCAGGCAGGTCATGTGAGATGTGGCAAATGTTTCAGTCACTGAGAAGGTTTTGAAGTAGTGGAAAAGTCAGAGACACAGAATTGAAAGAGTTAATCAGGTGAATAAAGTGTCCTAGTGTAATATAGTGTGTGGTTGCTGTGGACTAAGAATTCGAATGAAAATTAATGATTTGATCCCCTATTTAATGTTATGGAGCGATGGTCACAGTCCTGCATGGAAGTATAATTTAGGTGGATGTGATTATTGTCAATAAGCTGTTACAAAGTTGAAGAGAAATAGGATTGTTAATGTTTGATGAGTTGCTGCATTTGTAAAGGCAGTGTTTACTGCTTTGGTCTTTGCAGAGGTAAATAAATATGTTGCTGCTGAGAGTTTAGAGTATTAGTGTGAATTCATGCATTTGGTTTATGTTATGGATGTGTGTTTTATGTTATGGACATGCTTAGTTCCATTGTTACAATGCTGCACCATTTCTACATAGCTTTTGTATGAGCCAATAAATGTTTAACTTCATGTGACACAGATTGTAATCATCAGGGAAAAATAAATGACAGTTTAGTGCAAGTTTCTTTCCCTTTAAGGTAATGCAGGCAAGGATTAATAAAAACTTATGGACTATAGAAATTTGGTTGCAGTAGTTTAACAGTGGGCCTGTGAGGTTAGTTCATACTTTAGGGGATTTATCCCTTGTATTTTAGACAAACTGATGTCTGCCAGTATTTCCTATATTTCCTAACTGTGTTAAGTTGTTGTTGTGTAGCAATATTTTAATGGAAGTATTGAAATTGCTGTAGATCCTGAAGTATTGTTGTTGCTTTACCTACATATGTCATGATAGGTTGTCATTGTGTTTTCATACTAAACCCTATATTTGAAAAGTTATAATGACAACATTCCTTGTGCTACTTTATTATAAAAACATCAACACTACAAATGAGATGTTGTGGAATGGGCAATTATTGTTAGGTAAGGTAAATTTGGTTTGCATATGGTTTTATGTGTCTTCTAGACGTTGCAGATGTTTCATTTCACTGAGAAGGTTTATAAGCAGTGGAAAAGTCACAGACACATAATTTCAAGAGGTAAGCAGGTGAGTAAGGTGTTGTAGTTTAATGTAGTGTGTGCTTGTTGTGGAGAAAGAATTGGAATGGAAAGTCAACATTTTGAAACAGTTCAGTGATAACTTTGGTGGTGCCACTTTCTAAAAAATTATCAACACTATTGATGAGATTAAATTGACTTTAGATTGTTATCTTCTCTTACGAATTAGCTGGTTTAGTATTATTTTTTATTTGTTCATGGTGGAATGTGAATGTCAGTCCATGCTATCCAGGAGGGAATTTGTGTTATTATGTATCAGCCAATAGTGGATGTCTGTTGTTTCAGAGATACAGATGTAGACCTTTTTTGTGTAATGTGCATCAACAAACAAATTGCATTTCTATAAGTGTAGACTAAGCACACAAGTATATTGAAAAATTTATTGACATCTAGTGGTCGGGGAAATTGGGCAGGTGAGTATTTTGGGACTGAACAATTTTAGTTGTAGGCAAAGTCTTATGTCAAATCAGTTTTTTGTGCTTAATTAAAGTGTAAGAAAGGATCTTACTGCTAGCTATTGTATTTGTAATTTTATCCTGGTTGTTTTTGTATTTTTCTTGGATACTGTGGATTGCTATGTAAGTACGACACACCCCCACACCCACACACACCCCCACACCCCCACACAGACACACGTAGTTGTCACACCTACTCATTGGTGCTGATTGCTCTGAGGGGGCGGGAACAATAGCAGCAGAAGCACGGACCAATCAGCAAGCGAGCGCAGTATCGAGGAATGGGTAAAAGGTCAGCTCAGGACACAGACAACAGTTTCACTTCTCTGAAGTCGAGACTCCCGTAGCTTTAACCGAGCAAAAGCAATTTTAGTTGTTACTAAAACAGCAGAACTTCCTGAAGCCTAAACAAGCAAGTCGACTCGCCGGATCTTCACTGAGCGATTACCGGCCATCAGCCGAGAGTCACTCAACCAGGACAGATTCCATCTTCCTGCCGGATTCCGAAGGGTTGACTTTCAGGGAGAATTTGAAATCGTGTTGTGGACACACAGTGAGTATATTGTAATTGCCAGTGAAGTACAAAGTGGTAACTAGGTTATTGCGATAATGAATGTGCCAGGGCTAGCTGGTTAGCTTGCTAGATAGCGCTGTAACATAACATGCATGTATGTATGGCCAACTAGCGCTTAGCAAATGATAAGTGTAGCGAGTGGTAATTCAACGGGACTTCAGTGTCCATGCTGTAGGAGGTAGGCATCTGGTAGCTGTTGGGTGGCGGGAATGAGCTTCACATTGTGTTGTAAAGTTGGAGAAAGGTGTAGTTGAAACCATTATCGTTCTGGGGAAAAAACACTGGTTGTTTGTGTATCAGCCAGACTAAGTCGGATATAGTCAGGAGTATTGATCCTGTTAAACCTGTATGTTTTGTGTGTTGTTGTGGTTTTATATCAAGATAAACAGAGGGGAGAAGTAACCAGTATTTGTGTTAGTGCAGTATTAAATGATGAATGTTGTTTATACAGTAAGGAAAGTTTCATAGATGTTTACAGTTTTGTAGGTTGGAATTGGCAAAACCTAGCTATAACAGACTCCATAGCAAAGGGCATGCAACTTAAAGAGCCAGCAGTAGGGTTTGTGTTGTGGAGTGTGATGGATGAAGTACAGGTTTGTTGAAGAAGGATTTGTTTTGTAGTTACAGATGTATCACACAATGTCATTGTCCATTTATTGCAGTCCAAAAGTTTATTTTAAGCAATTGTGCCTATATAATTTTAGATGCCACGAGGCAAGGGGTACCGTCGTTCCCAGGCCGCCAAGAGGAGAGAGGCGGAGAGGCGTACTGTGGACGTGGAACCTCAGCAGCCCTGCAACACCAGCAGTGCACGTATGTAACAACCATTTTCTTAGTAAATGTGTTCCTTTATGTGTAGAGTCTTGTTGCATGTGTGTTAACTCTTAACTCTGTGTGTTTTGTACAGTTTTCCTACTAGGACATTTGTAATTGTGGTGCTAATTTATGGTTTGTGAAAGTTCACTAAGTTGTTTTGGTTGTCTTTGTGTTTGTGTATAAATAGGCAGGGGTACAGGTTACCGCCATGCAGTGCGAAAGTGGCCAATTTCATCCTTGACCGGACGAAGCCACAAGCTGGTTGTTCCAGTCGAGTCACCAGACAAGAAGGTATTATTGTTGTTGAAGTCATGATCAAAACAATTGATCTGTGGAATGTTTACAGCTTGCATTTTTAAACAATTTTATCTGTTTTTCCCAGTTTGTGCTGGTTGTCGGTGACTCTCATCTACGAGCCATTGCGGATGGTTTCGTGAAGATGCCAGAGGGAGGACTTTCCTTTGGTGTTATGTCGACCCCGGGTGCCGCGGCGGCCGACCTGAGGACTGAGGTGCTGAACGCCGCCGTGCCTCGGACACCCGACGCAGTCTGCCTTCTGGCTCCGAGCAACAACCTGACAGCCAGCAGGACGGTTGGTGAGGCAGGGGCAGACTTTGCCAGGCTCCTGGCCAGTGTGTGCAGTCGCTGGCAAACGGTAAGCCTAATTGTTCTTGTATTTATTATTAGTATGTCTTTTGTACTATAATGGATTCGGCTGTTGCAGAACAATGTATATGTATTTTAACGGGTATGACATTTTGTGAAATAATGCCCTTTTGTAATGAACAAGTATTGTTTTGTATAGGTGTTTGTCCTGGACTTTCCTCCGCGGCTGAACATCGAGGTGGGTCAGCAGGAGCTCCTGCGTCAGGAGTTTCATCGTGTGGCGGCACGTATGGGTAAGTTTGAAATAGATTTTAGTTTAAGTGCAGTGACATGTATATGTCTAGTTATGTATAGTAACAGGGTATATGTTCTTAGGCTAAGTGATTGAACAGATATTCTCTGTTCCATAAGTTTCATAATGGTTTTGTAATTAACAAACAGCACAGAGTTTAAATATATGTGTATATATATGTATTCATATGTCAATAATTAATTATATTTCTTTTGTTTGTTAGGTGTGAAGTACTGCTACGTCGCTGAGCACTTCCCTTTGAACCGCCTTGAGCTGTGGAGCAGAGATGGTGTAAGTAGAATATGCGGTGACATGGAAACGTCTTTGTAGTTGATATGGCAAGTTGACATGACAGATACATATTGAGACTCAAATGTCAGTGTGTTAATATCATTGTGAATAACTTATTTTTGCAGGTCCACTTGAGTGACAGCGAGGGGATGGAGGTCCTTGTGCAGTTGCTGTGGATTTTCGCTTACCAGCAACTGGAGACACCAGCGCCAACGCCAGTGGTTCCTCCCAGGGCGTCACCGCCACGGTTCTCCCCGAAGGTGGTCGTGAAGGGGGAGGTCAGCGTGCCACGTCCACCACCAAACCCTTTTGAGTGGACAGTCGTTGGAGGCAGCAGGAAGGTAAGAGGTCGCACACTGTAATTGTACGAGAGAGACTTTGATATGATGTGTTCTAAGCAGTTTACCTTAGCAATGGTCAAAGGGTATTTATTTGTTTAATACAAACTATGCAATTTCTCATTACAGAGGTGCCAACCTGCAGAGTGTGAGCCGTCCAGTGGTGCATCCAAAAGGATGGTGGTTCAGCAGCAGGTTTGTTAAATTTATGCTTTACTGTAAACAATTAGGATAGGTTTATTGATTTTATGTGTGCGGTTTGCTTTTTGACCAGACAAATTGTAAGCAATAGTCTTTCTGCATTTGTATTTCACAGGTGTTGAAGGAGTGTTCCATTTCGCTAACACGCGTCAGGTTTAGCAGTGCCATGTTGGACGCGATGGAGGAAGTCGTTCCATCGGATCTCACTAGCCCTGTGCAGTCCACTGCTGTTCCAAAAGGCAGAAAGGTAATTTGAATGCAAATTGTATCTGTTGGTTGAGGCTTTACTGTAAACGGGGTCCTTTGTCTGACACACTTTTATTAACAGGCAACATTGCTTATATTGTCCACAAGGAGCTATACCCCAAATATGGCTTTAAAAAGTTTATGATGTTTTTCTTACATTAGAAACCGAAGGTGGAACAGCAGAAGAAAGCATCTGCCTCCAAGAGGAGATTGGCAGAGAAGCAGGTTTGTTTTTTTGGTTGTAATGCAGTATTAACATATTTGAAATTGTTTGTTGTACAGTTTGAGTAGATTGGTTGCAACAGTATTTTTACATATGTTTGTAGTATCTAGTAATTAATTGTTTTACATTAATTGTGAAACAATGACAAGAGGCATGGTTTATTTGGTGTATGCAGCGATTCAATTGTGTTCTTTGTAGGTGGAGGCCTGCGTTGCGGGGGTCTGTCCAAAGCCAGCACGTGCCAGGGCTGTGATAATGTAACAAATGAGCAAAGAGATTGTGATGGTGTAGATGAGGCGAGTAAAACCACATTCAAATTCAGTCCTGTGTGCACTGAAGTTGCAAAAACATTATGTAGTAAATGTAATGTGGAGTTTGAGAAACAGGATGTGCAAGTGCATATAGAATATGGATCTTTGGGTGCTGTGTGCAAAACAAATACAATTGTAGAGGATGGTAATAGCTTTTTTAGATCAGTATCGCAGGTTATCTGTGGTTCTCAAAAAAGTCATCTAAAAATTAGACATGCTGTTGTTAAGTACATGGAAAGTCATAGTGCAGAATACATGCCATATTTGGATAAAGACTATGCTTCAGTGGTAGAGTATATTAACAAGTCACAAATGAGGTATGTTGGCAATAGGGCTACAGAAATAGAAATGCAAGCAACAGCAAATGCTTTTGCAGTGGACATAGTTACATACAGTGGTGAAAGGTGGCTCAAATTCAGTAGTATTAGCTCAATGTTGACAAATGAAGGAATTTATTTGAAACATTATGACAATAATCACTTTGAGTCAGTAGTTTGTGTCCAACATGTTGATAAGCAGGTGTGCTTTGATTTGTGCAAAGTGGGTAATTCATGCGAGACACAGTACATGTGTAGAAGGCACTTAAAAGGACAGGCACAGAGTGCTGCAAATATCGGCGGTTCTTCAAGTGGGATTATTTATTCAAAGTACTTCAAAAGGAAACAGAATTTCTTAAGTAAAATGTATTATAAGAACAACAAGGTTTACAAAGAAAAGAAGAAAGAATATTCTGTGAAAATGTATAAAAATATTTTTTTGCATATGAAAAAAGTCAAGGAAATGAGTATAGGGAAATATCAGAAAAATGTGTTACATAGGCAGAAAGTTAAGGAGATGAGTATAGTGAAATATCAGAAAAATGTGTTGCATAGGCAGAAAGTGAAGGAAATGAGTATAGGAAAATATCAGGAAAATGTGTTGCAAAAAGAAAAAGACTGTTTGTCGTTTCAATTTTCCTAGGCCGGCATCTGCTCGTACATTTATATGTCGTGCCAAAAGTGACGAAGATAGCAAAAAAAGGTGTACTTGTCAGGTAGACGAGACCAATAATGTGTCACCGTGTGCGTGTGTAAATCAGGCACAGAAAGAGTTTGAGAACATGAAAAGCGATCGGGCGGCAGAAATTATGACGGTCATCAAGACAAGGCGCTTTCAGACGAGAACAGTAGCTACAATAGTGTAGAACATTTGTTTAGCAGTTTAGGTTTAAATCAAGCTACTTTTGAGTCTGCATATAAACGCCTTGGACGTAACACACACGTTGTGTTGAAAAGGCAGGTTAACGAGGTTTGGGTTAACCAATATAGCAAGCCACTGTTAAAATGTTGGAATGCAAATATGGACATCCAGTATGTTGTCGATGCATATGCCTGTGTAGTGTACATAATCTCTTATATTTCAAAGGCGGAAAGGGAGATGGGATTGTTGTTAGGGAACGCCCAGAGAGAAGCATCGAAAGACCAAAATGTTAGCGCAAAAGATGCATTGAAAGCTCTAGGCGGCGTTTACCTACACAACAGAGATGTGTGCGCTCAAGAAGCTGTGTACAGGCTAACAAATATGCATTTGAAACAATGTTCGAGGAAAGTCGTATTTGTACCAACAGGCGCCAACGTAGTTAAAATGAGTTTACCGTTAAATGTGTTGAGGCAAAAGGCATCATCACATGATCTTACAACAGAAGACATGTGGATGACTAGTTTTGTTGACCGTTATAAGAATAGGCCAAACGATCGCGCTTTCAATGACATGTGTATGGCAACATTTGCATCGGAATATCAGGTTTTGAGTAAAAACGAAAAATCCCAGACCCCGATTAAATTAAACAACGATTGTGGTTTTGTCACTAAAAGAACACGAACACAACCTGCGGTTGTCCGTTATGTGCGCTTTTCTGAGACAAAAAATCCAGAATTGTTTTATCAGAGTATTATGCAGTTGTTTTTGCCATACCGTGTAGATGTGCGAAACATTTGAGCAGTTTTACAGGAATGGCCATGTGAGGTTTAGCGATGGATCGAGACATTCGGTCAAGTCCGTCGTCGCTTTAAATAGAAGCAGGTTTGAAATGGAAGCAGATGAATTGGATGATATCCAGAATAGACTCGATACAGACAGTGTTTTAGAAGATGCCTGGTGCGAGCTGTGCCCAGAGCAAGAGTTAGAGCGTTTACAGTGTGAGCAGGAACGGACAGACAAAGAACCGACAGCGGAAGAACAGCAGGAAGGTATTCCTGATTTAGCGGTAAGTAGGCAACAAGTTGCACATTTGGAAAAGAGAAATAATATCATGTGTAGACTTGACGGGTTAGCTTTAATTAGGTCTCTGAATGAGACACAGCTGTCTGTTTTTCATCAGATTCGAAAATGGTGCTTAAGCAAACTGTTTAAGGAAAAGCCAGATCCGTTTCATGTGTTTATTACAGGTGGTGCAGGGACAGGAAAAAGCCATTTAATTAAAGCTATTCAGTATGAGGCAATGAGATTATTGGCACCAGTGTGTCGTCTGCCTGACAACATTTGTGTTGTGTTAACTGCTCCTACAGGGATTGCTGCATACAATTTGCATGCAGCAACTATTCACAACACATTTAGCATTGGCAAAGATGTACGCTTACCTTACACACCTTTAGGTGAGGAAAAGCTCAACTCTTTGCGTGCTAAATATAGTGATCTGCAGATTTTGATTATAGATGAAATATCTATGGTAGATCACAGACTGTTGTCTTATATTCACGGTAGACTAAGACAAATTAAACACACTAGTGACTTTGCTCCGTTTGGAAATGTGAGCGTAATCACTGTTGGAGATTTTTTCCAGCTGCCTCCAGTAAAAGGTAAACCCCTGTATGTCGATGACGTAGGCAGCAGCTTGTGGTCTAGCTTATTTAGTGTTGTGGAATTAAAAGAAATAGTTAGGCAGAAAGATTGCGTGTTTGCAGACTTGTTGAACAGGATAAGAACTCGTTCAAAAGGGACCCCAATGTTAAATAGTGATATTGAAATATTGAAACATTGTGAAACCGGTGAAGTCAGCTCAGCTCTGCACATATTCCCAACAAATAGTCAAGTAGAAGAGCATAATGTTGAGCAACTATTTAGGACATGTCCTGAATATGTCACAATAGCTGCTCAGGATTTTGTAAATAATAAGAAAACTGGCAAGCTGGAATTAAAAAGTGGACAACACGCCAAGGTGTATGATACATGTTTGGCTGCACAGCTGTTGTTGGGGAAGGACGCACGTGTAATGTTGTGCAAAAACGTCGACGTTGCGGACGGTCTGGTTAATCGGTAACGCATATAGTTGGCTCCACAAATAATAAATTCCCTCAAAAAGTGTATGTCAAATTCGATGATGATCACGTTGGCGCACAGAGGAGGAAACAATGTGCAAGTGTTTCTGTAGATTTCACGGGCTCTACGGGTATTGAACCAGAGGAAGAAAGGGTGACCAATAAAGGTGGATTGCGACGCCAATTTCCACTTAAACTCGCTTGGGCTTGTACAGTACATAAAGTACAAGGCATTACTGTGGATAATGCTGTAGTGTGTCTCAAAAGAATATTTTCTGCAGGACAGGCGTACGTGGCGTTAAGTCGCGTTAGAAGTTTGTCAGGGTTGGTTATTCAAGATTTTGACGAAAAAACCTTATACTGTAAGGACAACATTAAGGATGCAATTCACAGTATGCCACCATTCTTGATTGACGATATGACAAAGCACACATTGAATACAAACACGTTTACTGTGTTTTTGATGAATGTGCAAAATTTGACAGGACATGTATCTGATTTGGCATTGTGTACACAGCATTTGCAGCTTAACTGTATTGCTGTTACAGAAACATGGCTACCTGCTGGTTCCTCTGCCCAAACAGTAAACATTGACGGTTTTAGTTTTCATAGTCGTCCTCGAAGTCTGTCATACACTAGCAACAATCCAGCATTGATTGAATTGCAAGGCCAACAACGTGGTGGTGTTGGCATGTACATTGCTGACAATTTGACAGACAACATTTTGAATCTACCAGATGTCAATTTAGAATGTCTGGTCTACAACTGTGTTACTTACAACATATTAATAGCAGTCATTTATCGCCCACCGTCATATCCAATGTCTTTGTTTAAAGTACATCTAAAAAGACTGCTCGACTCGCTAGAGCCGCTAAGTAACACAGTTGCTGTAATGGGAGATTTTAATGATGACATTTTGAAAGTCTCAACAATTTGCACTTTTATGACAGACAGAGGCTATGCTCAACTTGTCTCGCAGCCCACTACAGAAAAAGGCACAATAATTGATCATGTGTATGTTAAAACGACACATTATGATGTGGAGTCAATAGTGTTGCCAACATATTTCAGTTATCATGAGGGGATTGTATGTTCTTTTAAATGTACAACTTTCCCAAATGACCAGGCAGAATAACTTCAGACTTGTAACAGCTGTGGCTTTTTATCTCTGCTGACGGTTAGGGTTTGGTTTCTTTTCCTGTTCATCATCTCTGCTGAGGGTTCGGGTTCGGTGTCTGTTCCTGTTCTCATCTGTTAAATTATAATACAATATAAATTTTATCAGTTTTTTATATGTGTGAATCTATAATATCTGTGTGTATATATAATATATATTTAAATTATTATTTATGTTATGTTTCCTCTGTGAGTTCTTGTATGTTATTCAATGTGTGTTCTTTTCCTGCATTTCAACAGCATTTCTAACTAAAAGATGTATCAACAAACATTTATCTGACACACATAAGTATGTGTATATATATAAATAAATGTATATGTGTGTCAGATAAATGTATAGCACTTATTCAAAATTGCACTAATTATGTAATTATACACATTTGGTGAACAAAATGAAGTAGAATTATGCCTTTCTATGAAATGTTGGCACTCATATGCTGTTCTAATGCAGGTTTTGCTTTACCTTCCATGTAGAGTCCAAAAGCAAAAGTCACTGGTATTGCTACTCCTGGTTTACTAGGATGGGGTTCGATCCCCTGCAGTGTCCTGCTGATTGTTTTGGCATTTACATGAAAGCCCCTTTTTTCCGATTGTCTCTACCAACTGTCACTAACTTCCATGCCACTAAAACAACTTCTTACAACTTAATACATTAACACTCTCAACTGTGACTAACTTTCGTAACACTGGTTTCTTTTCCAGCATTACAACAGCATTTACAACTAAAACATGTATTGACAAACATTTACCTCAAATGTAGCACTTATTCAAAACTGCACTAATTACATAAGTATCCACATTTGGTGAACCAAATGCAGGACAGTTATGCCATAATATGAAATGCTGCCACTCATATGCTGTTGTAATGTAGGTTTTGCTTTACCTTCCATGTAGCGTCAAAAAGCAAAAGTCACTGGTATTGGTACTCCTGGTTTACTAGGATGGGGTTCGATTCCCTGCGGTGTCCTGCTGATTGTTTTGGCATTTACATGAAAGCCCACATTATTTTCAATCAATTAATTGTCTCTACCAACTGTCACTAACTTAAGCAACACTTTTTCTGTGTTTCCTATCTTCAGCAATATCTATAGCTTTTACATGGATTGGGTTACACTTTGTTCATACAATAACATGCTATGAATAAACATTTGTGGTGGATCTAATCATCTCGCTTGGAGGAATACATCAAAGTATAACACATGTCATTTCCTGTTGCCACTAGATGGCGCTAGAGAACACCCACTAATCATACATTATTTTGCAGTATATCAAGTGTAGACCACACCATGAAAACTTCATGTACATCAAATGATGCTTGTTACGCAAGGTTTACTTCCTGTTGCCAGTAGGTGGCGCAATGAGTATGACTCCTAATTGGCCTGTAGATGTCCTCAGGCCTGGACTCTTGTCCAACATGTGAAATCTGGTGCAGATCAGAGGATGTACACTCAAGTTCACACAACTTCCTGTTGCCAGTAGGTGGCGCTATGACTATGACTGAATATTGGCCTGTAGATGTCCTCAGGCCTGGACTCTTGTCCAACATGTGAAATCTGGTGCAGATCGGACAGTGTAAACTCAAGTTAACACCGCTTCCTGTTTCTTGGCGAAACATCGAAATTCCCCGTTCCGCCATGGCAACGCCATTCAACGAAAGCTCCCGATCTTCACAACTAAGCGTCATCAAGGTCCTACGGCTTTTCTGACCACATTTGAGGTGGATCTGTTCAATCCGCTCGGAGTAGCACACCACAGTATAAAACGTGTAATTTCCTGTCGCCAGTAGGTGGCGCTATGACTGTAACCGAATATCGGCACGTACATGTGTTCAGGCCGGGACTCTCATGCAGCGTGTGAAGTTTGGCCCAGATTTGACCATGTACAGGCCAGTTACAAGCCACTTCCTGTTTCGTGGCGAAACGTGGAAATTCGCCGCTACGCCACGCCCACGCCGTGTGACAAAAACTCACAGTTCGCACAACTTTGCATCGTCGAGGTCTTTTATACACACTGACCGAGTTTGACGCGGATCCGATCATTCGCCTAGGACGAGTTCGTTAAAGTACGACCCCTGCAAACACCCAAAAACGCCCCAAAATGTCACACTCAATTCAAAATGGCGGGCTTCCTGTCGGGTTTAGGCGCATGGTACCTACGGACTTTTTTTTAAGTCTGGACACGATACACGTGCCTACCAAGTTTCGTACGTCTAGGACAAACGTACGGCCGTGAGTATTTTTTTGAAATTTGTAGGGGGCGCTATCGAGCCATTTTTAAACGTGTGCTAAAACCATTATTGCTTACTTACTGTTCGTAGTCTGCAAAGGCGCTTAACTTCTCAAAAGAGGAGGATGGACGTGGATACTGACACACAGGAAAACACATTCACAAGCATCCCCAGTCCATGTTAAATAGATATTGAAAATGTGTGCTAAAATCATTGTTGCTTACTCACTGTTTGGTGTCTGCAAAGAGGCATTTCAATTGCCGCTTCCTAACGTGCTTGCAGCGATTGGCTCGTGAAATGTAATTTGATGGAAATTCAACAGCTGGCCCAATTCCCATTCCCTTTGTGCTTTATCTAGTTCATTCCAACGCTAGCAGTTGAATCGTACCCAATTAGCTAGCTACCTGAACCTCAGCTGAAGTAAAGTTAGCTAACATCCACTTTATGTTAGCCACGTTAGCTACCAATTTTGAACATCCGATTCTACCGGGTCCGGCCCATATCTGGCCTAGGTGACATCACCCGAGTCTGATGCTACGCCGAGTGTGCCGAATCCTAGCCAGAATCGGGCCGAGTCCACCTGGCTAGCTGGGATATAACTCAGCAGCTGTAACAGAATACTTTTACCATTTTTGATGATTGAAGTTTCAACAGTGTCAAAATATTTATTATTTATTTATTGTATATTATTTAAATAATTCTATAAAGAATTTTACGTTCTGTGTTCTGCTATCTACTATAATATTCCATTACTTTTCCTGATGTTTTAGGTTTTTGCCGTGGAATCAGAATACTTGAGCTGGTATCAGTATGGAAGTCAAAATTTTGGTTTCATGACAACCCTAGGTACTCATATCACTACTATTACTGTAACTACTACTTCAACTCCATTAACTACTACTGCAACTACTACTACTTCTTCTACAACTGTTACAATTACTAAACTACTTTTACTGTTGCCTCTATTACTTGTACCATTGCCACCACTGCTGCTACCTGTCCTACAACTGCTTCTACAACTGTTACTGCTATTACAACTACTACAGCAGCTGCTGCTACTGCTACTACTACTACTACTACTACTACTACTACTACTGTATGTACTATTTCAAGTACTTAAACTTCTTCAAATGTTACTGTAAAAACTACTATTGCAAATACTACTGCAACTAGGTATTAGCTGATTAGTTTCCAAAATGCAAAATGGAGCACTAATTAAACCTGCAAAAACAGATGTTTGCACTCTACCCAAGGATACTTCTGATTACGAATGCCTCTTCCTATGCTACATTGAAAAAAGACAATTGGGACCACTTACCACATACTCCTTTATGAGCTTCTCCGGATATTCACTGAGATATACAGCAAGTGCTTTGAGGCTGCAAGCTCTTGTTGCAATGTTGTCCTTCTGTAAAACAGAAAAGGAAATGTGACTGAATAAACACTACTAATGTGTAGAAATTGAACAGAAACATTCCAGAAAACCATTAACCACAAACCTGGTCGCTAACAGCCATAATGTCACTGATTTAGCATCCAGCTGTTCCTCCTTTTTTACGGAACACTCTGGACATTTTGGTGGCTAGTGGTCCAGTTGTGACTTTGGGATCACTGGGATGGTGGTGATGCGAGTGAATTCTGCATGTATCTGGAAGAGAAAAAAACCCCCACTTATCACCAATTTCTTCAACAATCGACCATAGATATAGAAATTGTAAGATATAAGTAATCTGGTTCTTATTTGATAAAGACTCATTTTTTAAATGTTACTTGCAAACTTTTTAATGACTGGTGTACAAAGTCCAGAGATCTGTGTGGCACTGTGTCATCTAGTCTTGAAAGCACAAGAAAAAGGGGGCTGAGCTACACGTGTAGCTCCTCCCAACATGCAGCCCTGCCCCAACTTCCAGCTTGGGGCGGGGCTCAAGGGGCTACTCTGTTCCTTTACTGCTGGCACATGCCCTGCAAAGTCGTTAAAAAAAACGTATTTGTAATTTTTCAGTATGGTGACATTATCAGAAAGCAAGAGAGTCTAAATACTAACCACTTTAAAATGTTGTAGAATGAAATTAATCCCAAACGTTTTAGTAAATAAAAGCCTTCTTATGCATTTACTTTATCAGCATTTAATTTTCTGCCAAGCATGTTCCCTCAGTTTTGCTGTTTTTGGCAGAGTGAAATTTGCTGATACAAATGTTTTTTGCTGCTCATACATGAGCATCCTGAGCTCTTGCTCTGTCGCAGTGAAAAGGGATGCCCTCTCTTTTGCCATAAAACCACAAAACAAAATTAAAGCAATTTTCACTGTTACATCCTGCAAAAGATGTAATCATGTTTTTGGCTTGCAATTCATATCCCCTTGATGGCAGAGCAGGTGCGCTAAAACCTGAGATGACTGAATGCTAGATTGATTAAGTCACAATCCATGTTCATGAAATGGAGTAAACCAGAGCTTAATTAATTCAAGTCAAGTCAAAGTTTATTATAGCCCGATATCACAAAATATGTCTCAAAGGGCTGTACATAAAATAACAATAATGAGCAACATTAGCAAAATATGTATAAATGTACAAAGTGAGATAAACTACATAAAACATTATATTGACAAAATATTTGAAATATTTAAAAATATCAAAAGTGAGTTAAAATACAACAATACACAATATGCACATAATTAGACTGAATTGGTCTCAAGCAACATATGTGAAACAGGGCCCTGGTCCCATGTTTTTTAACCCTGTATTAGCCCAAGACACCCTTGAGCAGGGTCATTCCAAGGTCTAGGTCTAGACCAAAGCCTAATAGGTGTTTGCCATCTGGGGCCTCTAGACATTAGAAGTCCTGTTTGAGGATATAAGGATGGCAAAAGCAGTGCCCTCTTTTAAATAACCTATTAGAACACATATAATGAAGTTAAGACACGATTAAGTAATCTATGACCTTTACACAACCAGTAGGAACTGCAACATTGACAAAAACAAGATTTGACATCCAAATGTAATGTAATTTCTACCTTTTCAAATATAATATATATCCCCAAAATGATTAGAAAAACATATCAGCATTAAGTAATATTCCAAAGACCATGAATTTGTGAATAACTTGTGAAATCCCACTGGCACACTTGTGTTAAACCATTTAGATTGGGTAATGTAGAAGTGTGATTCACCAAATATCATGCAACAATATGTCCAACTTCCAAATGAATTGCTTGATTCATGAGGATATTCTTCTCTTATGTGTATAATGTGGTGGAAATATGAAATTGCCCAATACAGTTGAGTATAAATGTTACTTTATCCTTGTTAGAATACATAATTTATATACAGTATATTTAGATGTAGATAACTGCATTTACAGAACTGCTCAGCAGACAGAGCTGAATATAGTATGTAAAATATTGCATCTCGTAATTTTAGGGCAAATAGCAAATATAATTGCTAGACCATTAATAATAGACCAGTGATGCTTAGCAGGTTAGATTTTATTTGACTTTTATGAGGGCAGCCTATAAGAGAATTGCTAGTCTCTAATTAGCTGATATTCAGTCAATCCTGAGAGTGAATATCAAGTACGATACACCACTGGAATTGGGAGAGCCAAAGCTTACGTATTATAGTAGGGAGGCTAATATAGCTAGAAACACAAGGCTACAAAAACACCTAAAAATGTTTGTCAGTTCACTCAGAACACAATCTGGAATTTTCTGTTACTCACTGAAATCAGAATAATCAAATAGCCTGTGATAATTAAAAAGTATGAAAAAATGCTGCAACCCATGAGACAGTAGGCTAGGCCTTAATAGATTTCTTATGAAAGAACTGCATTTGCCTTCTAAAACAATCCACTTGGAATTAGTCCTCACGGTTGATGTCACAGTGATGTATGGTTTCATATATGCCTCTGTTTTCAGTTATGTAATGGACTGCATAAAATTAAATATTAGAACCACAAAATAATTATTAAAAAGTAGACCGAGATGAGCAGAGGCTTTGAGTCTACCAGAATGACTTGCTTGTTTACATCAGCTAACTGGCGGTCTTAAAGGACCATGCCTAATGGCCCTTTATATATTCGCATAGCTAGTTAGCTAATGTACTGTAGCATGGGTTATAAAGCTAACTGTTAGCTGTAGACTCACTGGCCCTCATTTATGAAACGAACGTACGACAGAAAACCGGGCGTACGGTCATTTCCACGCAAAGCTCGGCATTTATCAATTTGGACGTGAGCGGAGGCTACGATCAAATCTCACGTCAAGTCTCAACTCGTGTACGCAAGTTTTGGAGTCAGCGTGGACTTGCGGTGCAGCAGAGTAAATCTGGCTGAGTCGGAGAATTGTTATTAGACCATATATTCTGACTGGCATCTAAGCATATGCAGCCACATATTCATCACTTAAAAATATGTAGCCTATGGCAAAATATTCTATTTTGTAAAGGCCTACATCGACTATGTGTCATACAGCCTATCCCTAACATAAATAGGTATTTTCATATTGTTTGCAATTAACGGTGTTAACAGTTTTCTGGTGATTAATTAAGATTAATTTCTCTTTCATTTTGAGATAGCCTACTTGTTTGAGGTCTGACCATTTTTTCTTCACCTAAATGTAAAGAATTGCGATACAAGCTTTATATTAGGCTACTATTATATATATAGGCTATAAATATCACGGATGTATAAATTAAATATTCAAACCTCAGCTGGAGTTCGATTGTTGATCGTTGTTGACCGCAGCAGTTATTTCTTTCCATGCTGCATTTTTCCGACTTCCTTTGATGACTTTTCAGGCTGCCAAATAGAACTAATTGGGTCAATTGGACTTGGGACGTTAGAGTTTCTATTTCGAGCTCGGAGAAGTTTCTCTTCTTGGACGTATTACGCCTCTCCATGTGGTAAACTCTGGGGGCGAGGCCTCTAAACCGAGAATATTTAGGGGCGTGATATTTAAATGACGATTGTTTTCAGCCTCCACATTTATCAACGCCTGATCATTCTTACGCTGTGATTGGCGAGATACGAATGTTTCATGAATCACACGTGAACCCTGTCGTGAGATGATTTCTGCGCTGGTTTCTACGTTAGATTGATAAATGAGGGCCACTGTGTTCCAAACAGAAACTGGGGAGGTGGGCCATTCTGGTTATTACAAACTGGCGATGGATTAACTGGACCAACTGTTCTACTTAACATGGTCCTAGGTAGTCTTTGGCCCAATTCCAATGTCCCTCCCTACAGACTGGGCCCTGAGCCCTCACAGACTTAATTGACGTCATCTGTGTGTGCAGCTGTAGTGCCTGAGTGCAAGTCATGAGGTTCGAAATGGTACAGGAGGAATGGGACAGCACTGTGTGGCATCACGTGTTGCCTTGACGACGTCAGACGTTACTATCTCCCAACAATTAATCAATTTGTAATTTACTCTTTGCGCTTTTGTCTAAACAACAACTTATTAAGCTAAAATGAAAAAAATGTTGATGAATAATGTTAAATAGGCCTAGGTATATGTTTTGCAACATTGCAAAGTTTATACTGTGCTAATGGATGTAGCAAATACTCTTCATTCTGCATTACATCATTACAATATGTAAATATGTTAAAAAAAAAAAAAAAAGATAAAAAAGAAACAGTAGGAGGTACGTTGAAAGCAAACAGTACTTTTAATAAAGCTTAATGAGCACAAATAAGCACATAAAGGTTATATTGCATGCTGCTTATATTAGCAGCATCTAACATCCTTCTTTTTTCTCAAATAATCTGTTTATTCTGTTTTAATGTTGCAATGCTTTCTCTTTTAACTGTCTCTTGCATGTAGTTTCACCCTTTTGTTCCTGTTTCTAAGTTCTTGTTAATTACCTCCGCCAAGGAGGTTATGTTTTCGGTGCTGTTTGTTTGTCTGTTAGCAGGATTACGGAAAAACTACTGGCCCGATTTTCATGAAACTTTGTGGAATGCTAGAGCATGGGCCAAGGAAGAACCCATTAAATTTTGGAGCGGATCCAGATCCAACTCACAAACAAGCAATAATAATACAAACCTTGTGCCCTTCTAGTTGTTTTTTGTGATTATTTTTCCTTAATTATGTTTTTTTCCTTTTGTATCGGGTGTATTGGCTGATATTTTCCACATACGTGAATATTAATGTCACAAACGCTATAAACTGGGGGCATTTCCCTCAAGCAAAGTCTACAGAAATGCGGACTTGCTGAAAGTCTGCATAAAGGACTCGTAAAGTCCGCCAGCGAGCCCTCCCGCACTTACCGATTTTACAGTGGGACGGTCCTGAACCCTCGCGGACTTGTCAATAACGCGCGTCAAAGTCCGTGAGTCTGTGAGTGCGGACATTGGGATTGGGCCTTTGATTCTGTGATTCGTTAACTTGAATTGGGGGAGGGGATCCCCTTCTGCCACGCTTTAAAACCCAAATTACAGTGTTGCGGTTTCTGGCACCCTCTAGTGGTCAGGAAATCGCTAAGTGTCGCTTTAACATAATGAAAAGAAGGTGCGTTGCAGCACTGACCACTTCCCCTTCGCACCTCTCCCCCTCACTAATGTGCCCATTAACAATTACAAACTGAATCAGGCTTCTATGGCAACAAAGCATGCCACAGGTCGTCTAGTGCTGGCTTGCTAAATGTTCCAATAATGAATTACAAAAAGTATGGTGAAGCAGCTTTCTGTTCTGTTGATATAGTAGTTAAGAAACAGCTCAAAAATATTTATGATCTTGCTTTTACTTAATTCCACCTTTTTATTTTAACACCATTATTATTCATACTTCTTTTATATTTTTTTTATACTTGTTTTATATTTCTTATACTTGTTTTTTTTTCCATTCCAGTGTGCGGGGAGTTTTTGTTCCAAAACACAGTACAGACGGCAAGTGAGTTTTGAAAGGCAAAAATCTCAACATCTAGCAAAATAATCGTTAAATCACTGGTATTGATCAATAACTTTATCAATCCCCCGCAGATAAATTATGGTAAATGTACGCTTTGGGGCAGTAAAAACCTTACGTATTGCAACTTTAATACTATTTCTACTACTAATAATAATATAAGAACAGTTGATAATAACAGCAGCATCACATTGATGTGAGAGGGAGTCATCATTCTCCCTCCCTCTCTCTCTCTCTCTCGCTCCCTTTAGCCCCAGCCTCCCTTCCTCTTTTTTTTTCTACACTGATCCTTCACTCTTCTCTCTCCTCCAGTGTTGCTCTGTGTCTCTCTGAGGCGCACATCTCTCTCTCCTTCTCTTCTTTGCGTTTCCACATTTCGATCCTCTCTTTCTCCATTTTCCCCTCATTGTTTTATTCAAGTGTCATTATTTTCCTCCTTTCCTTACTTAATTGGATTGTGTCTCTAGCGGTATGGTGCGACTGACCCTCAGAGCTCTTTCTGTGTTGGCGGCAGTGTGCGGAGTGCTCAGTTTCGTCTGCTTAGTGGTGGCGATTTCCACCGATTACTGGTACATCATCGACACCTCTGGGCTGGTAAACAAGTCATCTCTGGCTCAGAGCTCCCACTCAGGATTATGGAGAGTGTGTTACTGTAAGTTTCATCATTTTCTTTGGCTATACATATATGTATTTTGAACTAAGCTTAGTTTCACTAGGGTGAATTTGATTTTCTTAACCCTCATCCTACCAACATATTTAACATACAAGGACTACCGACTGGGGTCCCTGGGGACCCCAAGAATAAACTGCTGTAAGAAACAACCATCATAGCAAAATGTTAACTTATTTCTTCTCAAAACATTATTAGTTATGTAATTAATGTCATCTGGAAAAAAAAAACGGATTATTATTATTTTCGGAAAGTTCCAGTTAATTAAATGATGTATTGTATTTGTGACTTTGAACATCATCTTACCTTAGGAAGAGCAGTATTTAGGGTCGTCACAGAGCACATGAGGAAATCTGTGTCTGCTGCATCAGTGTCTGTCTCCTTCAAAATGACTGACAGAGTGCCCCTACCCCCCCCTGATAGTGTGTGATACTTTAAATCAGGACCCATGGCAAACATGAACTCAATAAATCCATCTATTAAAACTGTATAGGCGGAATTGGGTGCTTTTGACTGGGATCCCCCAGGACCCCAATACATTGGTATTTTTTAAAAAGCACTAATTAAAACAGAAACAGAAGACAATGATATGGCAGTCGGTAGGATGAGGGTTAAGCATTAATGATTAATAACTAATAATGGACATGGAATTGCTTGAACACATTATATACTTAAAAAAAACAAGTTCACAAAGTCGACAAACTAAGTAATCAATTCTTCCTGCTCACAGCAGATGAAACACAGTGTCTTTCCCTGGTCAACCCGTTTCGAAGCACAGGAAACTACACCGATTCTGTCAGACAGCTCCTACGTAAGCATCTTCAACCTGCTTTTGATGCTTCTGTCACTGTAGTTACCTGTTGTCATGATCATCTGTCACTGCCATCGCTCAGCATCATTACTGTTTTTATCAAGGGATAGCCTATACCTCTTGCACCAAACTGGATGCTTGGAAAACTTGTGTTGTCAGGATCCCCATTTAGCTCAGCTGTGGAAAGACATTAGTGCCTGCAGAGATTTTGCATTGCATAAATTAGAATTTCAAAATTCAAAATGATTTTTTAAAATAGATAATTCAAAAAAATGTCATTTGTATGGCACAGTTTTAAATTGAATACCATGGTTTAAATTTGAATGTGATTATTGTTGAATTTAACTTGAACTTTTAACTAATTAATTATTGATGCATTTCAAATCCAGTTTTCTCAGTTCAGATTGAGTTCTCTGATAACACACATCCAAGAATTTAGGAAAAGCAAATGAGCGAAGATTCAATCGTACAATGTCAGAGGCACAAGTCTCAAGTCAAGTCCCAAGTCTACATGTAGATTACCAAGTCAAGTCCAAGTCATTTATGTCAAGTCTCAAGTCTATATGTAGATTACCAAGTCAAGTCCAAGTCATTTATGTTAAGTCTCAAGTCAAGTCTCAAGTCTAAATGTAGAACAGCAAGTCAAGTCAGAACAAATAAAGAGTCCAGTATCAATTTAATATCTTAAAGAAAACTAAATATCTAGGACTTTTCAATGCAAGATGGTTTTAATAGGATAAAACCTTGGTAAGAGCATCATGAGTTTGATTTCTAGAATCAGTTTCAACTTCAATAAATTCAATCATTCCATACAAATTCAGAAAACAGAATTTAAATTCAGTCGTCTGCTGGAACAAAGCTCATCACTTTCAATCTAAGTCATTTACACAAACACAAGGGCCCAGATCTAATAACATGTTGTAATTCCAGGCGCAGCACAACAGCAATTGCAGGTGAAATTTGTACCACCAGCGCATGATATTTACTAAAGTAGCGCAGGCAAATGAGCGGAGGCACAGATAATTAATTATAATCAAAAAAAAAAAAAAAAAAAATCCAAATCCAGACAAGAGTGTGCGAGCGTGCATTTTCCTTTTTGTATTTTTAGGTAATAGTCTGCATATTGAGTGCACATTCTGCTACTCTGCCAATGACGCGTAGCTGGTGTATTTTTAAATCGGCATACCCGTTTAAACCTGATTGGAATTCTAATAGGGATGCGATCTAATGTCTACATGTTATGATGTGTAGATGACTGTGTCACCTTGATCTTTGGGTAAGCTGCCCAGAGTCCTGTTGAAATTATAAATTAAATATAATCACATTCAATTTCAAGCCATTGCATTGAAGTTCAAATTGTGCCTTACAATTTCAATTGTTGAATTCATTTATTGATTCAAAATTAGCAGCACAAATTCACATTTGTACAATTCAAACATAATCTCTGTTGGCACTAATCTCTTTCCATTCTAAATTTTCTACTTTCTTTTTGAAACAAACGGGTGGAATGGAATGGATTTAGGAATGTACCCAAAATCATAAGTATCAGAAGGGGGAGGGTGACTTCATGAGGTATATTTTAGTAGTGAGTTATAATGTGCTTCGTCCCTCCCCTGAACCAGGGTTTGAATCCTGCCCTGCCCCCCAACCCTGACCCCTTACCTAAACCAGAGTTCAGATTCAGATTTATTTTAGCCAGGTACATATGCACATACAAGGAATTTAGCTTGGTACATTGGTACATAGCAGACTGACAAAAACAAAACAATAAAACAATAACAGTAAAGTGGCGTCCAATGCAGTATACAGACACAAGCAATATCCAAATAGTCAATAATCATATATACAAGCAGTGCTATTAGCAGTTAAAAACAAGAATAGCACAGAAAAAAATATGGCTGTATATGACTGTATATAAGGTACAATGTACAATACGATAAATTTAATAGATTTAACTTCAGTATACGTATCTTTGTACAGTATGTGTGTGTGTGTGTGCATGAGTATCCACACAGAGTCAATGGGAGACTACGGGTATTTGTGAGTTTGACTGCAGTGGGGAAAAAATTGTCCTGATGGCGTGAGGTTCTGGTCTTGATAGACCGCAGCCTCTTGCCGGAGGGGAGATGTTGAAAGATGGGGTGAGCGGGGTCTGCCATGATCCCTTCAGCCCGCTTTCTGGTCCAGGAGACGTACAGCTCTTGAAGGCAAGGCAGGTTGCAACCGACCTTGGCAGGAGAGGCAGCGTACCAGATGGTGATGGAGGATGTGAGAATAGTCTGTTTTTCTGAATTAATGAGATATCTCAAAATCCCAAGAGAAGCTCTCATTCCTACTTGAGAGCTCGATTTCATGGAAGCAAACGTGTATTGACCCCGTACTTGAAATCATATAGCACTGTTGGAGGGTCAGGCTGATTAGCAGCAGCAACCGTAGGCTACTCCATGCAGGTGAGAGCTTCTCGCGGGATTTTGAGGTATCTCGTTAATACAGGTAATTAAGTAAAGTGACGGTTACATCATCGACCCCTCTATTGGCTCTATAAGCAAATTGCATGGGGTCTAGTAAACCGTCAACCCTGCTTAGAAGCTGTTGCTTGACCAGTTTCTCAAATGACTTCATGACCAGAGAGGTCAGTGCCACTGGCCTGAGGTCGTTGAGCTGTTTGGGGTTTTTAGCTACAGGTACAATCATCGACTCCTTCCAGAGTCTGGGGACTTTCTGCTGTTCGAAGGACAGGCTAACAGAAAGGATAACAGAAAATATTACACAGTTGATTACAGCAGACATTCAGCAATATCCCTCTAATCCTATCTGGCCCCTGGCTTTTTCCAGATTTGCATTTACTAAACATAGTTCACTCTGTGTTCACTCAGCTCAGTAGATACAGTGCTCTCACTCATCAACATAGCCATGACTTCACAAATGAACATATGAACCTATCTGTCATCAAATCTCAGATAAAATCCATTCAATGCATCAGCTAACTTTGTATGTAACCATCAGTACTAATAGGCTTGTTGTCCCTGGTTTCTGGCAGGATTCTGGCGTATGTTCTGGGGTGGTCCAGATGCGCCAATATAAAGTGCAGTGCCATACACTCTTAGGGCGTTTTCACACCTGCGCTTTTAGTCCGGTTAAATCGGACTCGGGTTCATTTTCCCCCTTGGTGCGATTCGTTTGGGCAGGTGTGAACACAGTAATCGCACTCGGGTGCGGACCAAAACAACCGCACCGAGACCCTTTAGAAGAGGTGGTCTCGGTCCGGTCCCAAACGAACTCTGGAGCGGTTTGTTTGTGGTGGGAACGTGATCCGACCTCGATCCGACCCAACTACCAGGTGTACTCAATTTACTCCGCAAGTTTGAGCTAAACAGCTCCTGTAGCCAGGTATAGCAGGTATAGCCAGTATAGCATTTTCAAGACGTTTCCTCGAAGTGCATTTGGCATTCTGCTGGTACAGTTTTGCCTGGTATATTGCCCAGATAATTACAAGTTATGAGCAAATGCCAACTCTGCCGTTGCTCCATGTTGCATAGCAATGTGCACTAGTCCCATGGATGTATGACTAGTCCAGAACACAGGACCTTCTTCCTGTATTTACTTTCCTGCTCCCGCCCCAGACACATCTGACCAATAAGCGGAGTGAGCGTTCTCACGTGGTTTGTAGTGATGCATTTTGGTTCGCTTGGATTTTTCTCTGTGTGAAAAGAAACCGAACCAAGGGGAAAACGCTCCAAGTTTACAAACTCATCAACTGATTCGGACCAGAGCAAACAAACTATAGGTGTGAAAACGCCCTTAGAAATCAGGGTTCCAAAAGAGTTCTTTAGGGAAGGGTAAGGATCTACCTAGAACCATTTGCCTCTAAAGAACCCTTTTTTGTTGAAAAGAATACTCTAGGTTTTTTTTGTTAAACAAACAGTTATATCAAGAACCATTTTCATTTTAAGGACCCTTTTTGGAAGAAGTAGTTCTTCTGGGATCCATCAGAGCACTCAGCATTCCATGTGCCATGGAGGGCCAAGAGTCTGCAGGTTTTCACTCCAACCAAAGACTACACCAACTGAATTCACTGATTATTCTTCCTCCCTGTACTCTTTCCAACTGAGCCACACTGACCAGCTGACAGTGACATAGTGTGTGCAGTGTTTTGGGGCATTTTAACTTCAGCAAGAGCTCGAGGGAGCGCATAAACCAAAAAAGGTTCCCTAAATAGAAAATCACTCACTGTATTTCCTCACTACATTTGTCTTAGACACAATTAGCAGCATTACATTTTCAAAGTAACAGACATTTTTATTTCATCCAGGATTCAACTCTAGATTGCTGAGCTATAAGAGAATCCCTGGTTTCGTGAGATTTGAAGAGCAATATTTTGGTCAACATTTTTTTTATTTTATTTTTTTTTACTCCAAAGCAATTTTAATCAACAATTCATTAACAACGTATTTCAATGCCCACCCAAAAACCTGCTTCAAAAACAGATTTTTCCCTATTGCTATACCAACATTAACCTCCCTACACTAAACCTCCACAAACAAATTAACAACCAAATAACTAACTAAATAAAAATAACTGGGAAAAAAATAGTTCTTCAATGATCTTCCCCCCCTCCAACTTTATTTTGGCTGGGTAAGGCACAGCGTTCAGCTCCCCCACTTTATCCCACAGGGATTTCTTGATCCGACCCACATGGTCATCCGCCAGCAGCACTGATCATTCCCTCCTCGTTCTCCATCGACCCCATGATGTCCACCGTTTCAAAGGTCCTCTTCTCAGTTATCTCCTGCATAATGAGATCACAAATAGAATCGTGTTCATAGTTAACCAATGTTGATAGGCCTCCATTAAATATCCGAAACATCATCTTCATTTCGGCTGCTTTGAGAATCATTTTGGTCAACACATTTCATCTTCCACCAGGGAGGTGTGACATGTACCCAATCAGACGCAAATTTTGTAATGTCACCACCTGTTGTACTCTATAGAAGGTGACATCACCTGGCACAAAGACCAGCCAATAGCAGATGACCAGTTCAGTACCTCAGTACCTTTTCACCATTAGGTGTCAGGCTTCACCACAGATTTAGGTTGGGGGTTCAGTTACTCTTTAAGAGATTTGTTGGAGGGGGCTCATCTCCGACATTTATTTAAGCGACATATATATATATATATATACAGTACTGTGCAAAGTCTTAGGCACCCTAGATTTTTTATATACATTTCTTAGAAGTCTTAGATGTTTATTTGTTTTCTGCATTAGTGTGTCAGTAGACTGCTGTTTATTGTAAATTTTTGATATTCAGAAACTTTTCATTAGTTTTGAAAGCATCTTCACTTTATGGATTTCTTTGACATATGCCTAAGACTTTTGCACAGTACTGTACATATATATATATATATATATAATAATGATAATATTATAGCAAAGGTCTATATTATAATAGAGCTTATTCTTTCAGGTAACAATAAATAACCAACAATATCTTTTGTTACTACTGCAGCTAGCAATAGACTAGTTGATAGTATAAAGATGAGTCGGCATGCTTAGGCTATATCTATTTATTGGTACCCAAACACACTGGAGCACTCAATACATCTAGCACGTTTATTGGACCGACATTTCGACTGTGCACCTTTGTCAGAGTCCCTATATTGAGTATGCATTGAGCTTTGGGTAGTCGTAATGTGGCAAAGTGCCCTCAGTAAAATAGACCTGCAGGCCCTAGTGAAGATTACGACGTGCCTGTGAGATTGTTAGTGAGAAGAGCAAAAATGTCTGGTATGATAGGAGCGTACATACCTGCTCTTCCAATGTCTGTGATCAAGTCCTTGTATTGTTGGCTGTCATTGGGCCACCACTTCAGGTTAGGTTTTTGGGGCCTTACACTGTATAGAAAAAGGTTGTCAACATAGAGTACCTTGTTGCCAGAGTGCAGAAAGAAATTTACAACTGTGCTGTGTTAACATGATGAAACTATGCTTCTCCCGAAGTCACACAGAAGGATGGTGATTAGCTCTGTCCTGTGGCCACCACTAGTTTTTTCTCAAGGCAGTGAGGAAAAACACATTCTGTACCTGTTGGGCGTTTGAGCAACTCTGAAATTGTGGGCAATTTAAATGTTTTTCTCTCTCATTTATGTCCAGAGGAAAGGACAGAAAATGAGAGACATTCATCATGCAGTCATGGAAAAGACCACAGAATCTACCGCTGAAATTTGTTTATTTGTTTATTTAAGGATCCCCATTAGCTGATTGCCACGGCATCAGCTAATCTTCCTGGGGTCCACACCGGACATACTGTACATAACACACACATGATAAACATTAAATTACATGAATATACACTAAATTGCATTAATATACATTAATATAAAAAAATGCAAAAAATACATTCATATACAATTCAAAGCCAGTCAACACTGAAATGTACATTTAGGTGGAATACTAATTAAAAATCAATATACAGATAATATATATAAAAAAAAAAAGAATAATACAACCCATATGAAGTGGAACACGAATATTGAAAACTGGTACAGAGTTATACCTCCTACTATTCAGTCTGTCATCTGCATGCCAATAAATGCCTCGTCATAATCTTTTGGAAGGATGATTTATTTTGTATTAGGCGGATGTTAAAAGGTAAATTATTCCTGTTTGTTATGGCTCTGTAAATGACAGGTTTTTTTCAACAAGTTAGTCAGATGTTAAAATGACACTTGCCATGTCTGATTTATGAAACCTTTTCATGCTACCAAAATGAATGCAAATTACATTGTAGATTGATAAATCACACGCAGTTGTTGAGCAAGCACAAACAATTGACTATTTGCATATGACATACCCAAAACAATGCGGCAGCTCTCGGCCTATCAAAAATAATAATATAGCCGCAAGAGGCAAATGAGGGATCCAAGCACACTTTGAATAGATGGACAGATAGACAAAACATTACGCAAGCAGACAGACAGGAACACAAACAGTCAAGAAGATTGGAAAGACAGTCAGTGTTAGTGTCTTTTGTCAAGTTTATCATTTATCAAGTTTATCATTTAATTGCAACCATAAGGATAAGGATGCACTTTATTGATGCCCCTAGGGGAAATTGCTCATTGCACATTGTTCAAGTTATTCACAATAACCAGACTTTCTACTGGAAAATATGCCGCTTGTTCTTGACAGTTTGACTTCAGAAAAGACAAGCCTGGATTTGAACCCACAATTTTCCACATATGAGGCTGATGCCTTACCTTGCTGTGCCATCACATAGGGTAGAAAATTGCCGCTGCACTGATCTCTATGGGTTGAAACTTTAAAGCAGTGGTTCTCAACATGGGGTCCGGGGACCACCAGGGGTCCTTGCAGGGGTCCCCAGCAAATTGATGAATTGTTAAACTTCAGCATTATTTCATTTACCAGAAGTTAACACAATTAGAGAATGTAGAAGAATGACCATAGCTTCTCTGTTATCTCTCTACATACAATACAGATAGTCATGGAATTCTGAACAAAAACATATCTGACAATAAAAATATTCTCAGATTTGGGCCCGAGAGACAAAATCTCATCAAATAGGGGTCCGTGGCTCTAATGTGGACTACATTAGTGGTCCTTGATATGAAAAAGGTTGAGAATTACTGCTTTAAAGCATGTTGCATTTCTGGCCACATCCCAATGAGTGATGTCAAATCAGGTATTTTGCCTTTGACAGATGATGCCAGACACCTGCTTTACAGAAATTGACTGTATTTAGTATTTATTTTAGTCTTTATTTAGTGTTGTATGTAGTGTGTAAAACAAAATTTAGCAAGCATTAGCATTATCTGTCAGCGGTGTTTCAACTGAGAAAACTGGAGAGAAAAATGCATAATTCTACAAAGAAACCAATTTCCTATCCTAACCATGCCATATTAATTCTCAGGTCAAAATGAAATGGTCTGATATTGAACCTAACACCAAATACAGCTGTGGCAGCCTGTAATGCCAGTATGCCAGTAAATTTTGAGCAAAATCAATAGTCATGATGGCAAAAACTAGGAAAATAAGGCCAAGGTTGAAAATAACCAGATTTATCCTGTAAAAAGCCTTGGTTTCCCTCAGCTGTTCTGGGTTTGAGGAGACACCAGTCTCACCCTCTGTCTTGTGAAACTTGTCTATCTCTTTGTGTTTGCTCCGCTTATTGATTTCTGGTTCTAGATTTAATTTGGCAGGAAGCAATGGGGTTTAAATGTGGTCCTAATTTTGAGGAAAAACTAGCACTAACAGGTACAGGCTACCAATCGTGTCTACCATGGTCTCATTTGTTTGCAGTAAGTATACCAAGGTATCACAACTAATTTGACAATGATATACTGATGGTTAAAATATTATATCAACACATTTAAGAGTGGGTTTTAGCTTCAACTTAAGTTTGCTCTGCTGTAAGGTACAATGGACTTACATTTTTCTTTGAGATGGAGTTCATCCTTGACCCATATTCCAAGCTGTGTGTTTTTCTATTGATCAGAATCCATCAGTGGTCCTTCAGAGGAAGAGGGGATGGCAAGTTTATTAAGGAAAAAGCATTTTTTGTCATCCAGTGTGACAACACTGGACACAGGACTGACAGTTTTCATTTGCTCTGTGTGTCTGTGTGTGTGTGTGTGTGTGAGAAAGAGAAATAAAAAGCTGGAAAGAACGATAGGCTGATGGATTGAGGCTGTCACTGGAATAACTGAAATACAGAAACTATTGCTAAGCAATTACTAAGTGTCCTTCAGTCTTCCGTCAGTGTGTTCAATTCACATGCGCCCCTGCATATTGTGACTCCATCTCCTCCATCTGCAAAGCTGCACATCTGTGAAGTGAACGCATTTGGAAAGTGTGGTTTTCTCAACACATATCTACATGTCTAGTAGTGATGCGCGGGTCAATCCGAAACCCGCGGGTCCCGCAGGTTTTTCCGCGGGTGGGGCGGGTTTGGGTCGACTGAGGATGATATTGAGAATGGGTCGGGCTGGTGCGGGTCAAATGGGCTAGACACACAGTACACACACAATGTAATTCTAGACTAAATTTCAATACGTTTTCAATTTAACAGAATAAACTCCTATCTCCAGCTGGTTTATCCATACATTATATTCTGTGAACACTGCACAGTGCCGCATTAAGTATTAGGCTACCTTATTTACAGAGTCTTTGGAAAATTACCTGGCCCCCTGAATCTTTTTTTTTTTTTTTTTTGGTCGTTGTTTTACGTGTATGATAATGGGTCGGGCGGGTTCGGATATGTGTATGTGCCGATCAGGCGGTCGCGGGTTGAAAGAAACCTGACTCACTAATGTCTAGTCACTTATGTACATGTATGGCTTCCTTCCTTTACCCCAGAGCTACACAGCACGAGTTCCGTCTGCGTATCTGTATTTGTTGCGGCCCAGTTGCAGCTCGGCAGTTTAAGCTGCTATCAAATCAAATTTTATATATATAGCACCATTCAGGCAAGCAAATGCAATTCAAAGTGCTTTCCAGAATAATAAAAAGACAAATCAAATGTAAAAAAAAAACAAAAAAAAACAGAATAAAAGAAGATAGAAAAACCAACAAATAAAATGCAATAAAACAGCAATAATAATAAGAAGAAGAAAAGGAAAATCCTTATGCAAAGGCTAGGCTAAAAACGTAGGTTTTAAGATTCCTTTTAAACATACTCACTGATGGTGAGTTCCTCAGATCCTCTGGCAGGCTATTCCAAAGACGGGGACCATAGACACTAAAGGCTGTCTCCCCATAGTTCTTGGTCCTCGTCCTTGGAACAACAAGAAGTCCGGTACCAGAGGACCTGAGAGATCGACTAGGCTCATACCTTAAGAGCATATCAGACATGTACCGGGGGCCTAGGCCATTAAGAGATTTAAACACTAATAAAAGAACCTTAAACTACAGAGCTGCTACAGCAGCTCCGTTATTGTTCCGTCCACAGTCTGCCCGCTCTGTTGCGTGTACTAGGGTTTTACCTATGGGTAAGTGAACACATTTATCTAGTTTTGCTTATTGTTCCATAAACAACTCAAGTGGTACAGTGAGGAACATTAATGTACCACAGAGGAGTTTGTCACCTTTTTTTTTGAGAGTATAGGCATACTGACACCAAATACAAGTTTCTCAGCGGCTATCTGTGGATAACCTGATCTCCAGCATCTATTTAAGCGACATTGGTTCATGTATCCTCTATTTTGTTAACTGACATCATGATAAATGACTACAATAAGCAAAATATTGGCATTGATATACATTTATATAGCTAAAATACAGAACAGACAGATGTGTAGTCCATCAAAAATAGAAGTCTTACGTATCTCCAGAGTTGCGGCTCCGGTCCGGCTCCGTCAGCAGACCCATCAATGTGCTGCAAGTTTATGACTTCATATCTGATCCGACCCTTGCGACCCATACGGACGGACCAGAAACGTAACCGGTGTAGCTATGCCGTTACTATTCCCAGGGGGAAAATCTTTTTGCAGCCAGGAGAATAAAATATAGGCTATTACAAACAACAACACAAGTCCACAGCATACATAAAATCAAAGGCAACAACAGCAAAAAACAATACAAATGTCTCTGCTACTCTGTATCCCTCTCATCCTCCATAGCCTACTGTCTCAATAAAAAGAAAAAAAAATGAGACTACAACTTAAAGACCCTATAGACAACTTTTTTTGCTTTAACTTATCATTATGAAGTAAATGTTGATTGCACAGTGTAATGTCTATAGAATAATGACACCATCGGAGTTTAGATTGGTTCCCTATAAGCCTCACTTTCACTATGCAATTCTGTCTGCCACCGGGTACGATCTCCCGGGAGAATGAAGGCTCCATTTACGGCACAAAGGAAGTGCGTCATCCATTGCGCAACCAAAAGAGGTCCGGTAGCTATCCCCAGTAAAAAAAAACTCTAAAGAGACTCTACCCTCTATCATAGCACTGAGATCGGGATTTCTAGTTCAAATTGGGATTGTTTCATAGTTTGGACAGTAGCAGGCTGCTGGTGGTAGCGTTAGCCATGTTGCTAACGTTTCTGGCTGCTAGCGGTAGCATTAGCTATGTTGCTAATGCTACCACTACCAGCCAGAAAACGAACCAGGAGCTACAAGGAAGCCAGGACCAGCCAGAAACAAACATCTGTGTTTGTTTCTAGAACAAAAGAAACAAACATCTAACTACGTTTGTTTCTGGCTGCTAGCGTTAGCTATCGTAGCTAGCGCTAGCAATGTTAGCCATGTTGCTAACACTAGCTAAAGCTAATGCTAGCAGCCAGAAACAAACAAATGATCCATTGTCCGTTTGATAATCTGAACAAAGAACAGGTTTTCTTGCAGTGGTCTTTCTAAAATGAGCAAAGTTACTATATTGTGTTATGAGTTGATAAGCAGACAGATGGTTTGTTCTATTGCACAGAGCTAGGCTCTAATGGAAAGTGATCCGGTTGTCTGCGACAGCGGCGCAAACAACAATACCACTTGGAAACGCTAGAGGGGGACAACGGGGGGAAAGTGGTCCGTGCATGAAGTATAATTCATTTGCAGTTGTTCACATTGTATAATGAAAAATCCCATTTTTCGTGGTATTTCCTAATTTCATTGTCCTAAGACGTGCAATGCAATTCAGCGCACCAAGCGTCAGCTTCTTCCATTATCCAACTTGTACAATGAAAATTGAACAAGGAAGTCGAGAGCCGGAAACCGAGACAGCTCGCCTTCAAAGTAAAAGTTGCGGGTTTTGATGCGTGTTGGCTGCAGCGGTCAATTTAAGGAGAGCTAAACTACATAAATAAACAAATAGCCTAAATAATGAACATAATTCATAACTGTTAACACTTCGCTCATTTTTATTTTACACACTTTGGGGAAGAAACGGGATGAAACTATGTAAAAGGAAGCAGAGGCGGCGGAATCAGCCCCGGGGATTTTCAAAGTAAAGGCACCGAGACGCACTGAGCCACTGCAGTCATTTACGTAAGTCATTACGTAAGTCAAAGTCAAGTGGCTATATTAGCCACTTCGATTCATTTTGGACTAGGAATGATAAACACGATAATCTCCATCCCAACAATAAGGGAATTACAGTCCTGGCTGCTAACTTCTCCTGCCATCTATCCAGTCTTGCAGACTGACGCCATACCTCTGATAGTGTAGGTACAGATAACGTAACCAACCTCCCTGTTTTTGATGTGCAGGAGAATACCCGAATCAATCCACATTCTCCTGCTTATATGCCCCCTAGCCCACTCAAAACCACCGTCCCAGCCTTCCCACCTGTCCCGTTTGTTGCATGTGCAGCGAGCTCCCCCTGCAGGTCTTCCTCTCTCCCCATCCCCGTCATCGGGAACCACAGGGCACATAGGCCCTACCACATACAGAGACACCGGAGTGGTTCCAATAGCCAGAGATGCGTCCTTCCCGACTTTCCCGGAGGCCCGATTGCTTTTCCCCAGCCGCGGGTGACTGAAGTCAGGCGTCACTGGGCAGTGAGCACCTGCCACCTGCGCCCGCTGTCTCTCGCCTCAGCTGGAGCCGCTCCTGACGAGTCTTCTCCTGTCAAGATGGCTCTGCTCAACGCTCGCTCCATTGCCTACAAGTCATTTCTCCTCAATGACTTATTTACCAGGGAGAATATGGACTTTCTGTTCCTCACTGAAACCTGGCAGCGGAATATGGAACATACCTACCTCAACGAACTCTGCCCTGCGGACTGCAGTTCTATCAGCACGCCGAGGCTGTCAGGCCGTGGTGGAGGACTCGCAGTGGTCTTCAGAGATCGTTTTGGATGCCGGTCGGTAAGCACTGGGACTTTCCCCTCATTTGAACTACAAATGACTAAAGTTGGTCGGTTGAAGCCGTTCTATTGTATTTTAATTTACCGACCTCCTGGCCCATCTTTCCCTTTCCTGTCTGAGTTTACATCATCGGTTATAAAGCTGGACAGAGTTTTAATTATTGATGATTTTACCTTCCACGTTGATGTTACCTCCAAGGTTGCTTCTGAATTTCTTAAGGATCACGGAGGCCGTGATCCTCCGCCATCACGGCCTCCGTTTCCACTGCTATGCCGATGACACTCAACTCTACCTCTCCTCCAAGACCATCACCTCAACCACCCACTCCACCCTCACCTCCTGCCTTGCTGACATTAAATCATGGATGCAACAGAACTTTCTCAAACTCAACTGCAACAAATCTGAAGTCCTCATCATTGGCCCACACTCCCTCACCCGCTCCGCCCACACCTTCTCGCTCAACATCGACGGCTCCATTGTCACCCCCTCCACCCAGGTCCGCAACCTCGGAATCATCCTTGACCCCACCCTCTCCTTCCTACCTCACGTCAACCAGGTCACAAAAACTGCCTTCTTCCACCTCAGGAACATTGCCCGCCTCCGGCCCTCCCTGTCCTTTGCCGCTGCCGAAACACTTATCCATGCCCTCATAACTTCCAGACTCGACTACTGCAATAGCATCCTCTACGGCTCATCCAACAAAATCCTCAATAAACTACAATACGTCCAGAACTCTGCTGCCCGCCTGCTCACCTCCACCCACCGCCGAGATCACATCACCCCTGTCCTTCACAACCTCCACTGGCTCCCGGTTAAATACAGGATTGACTTTGAAATACTACTCATCACCTACAAAGCCATAAACAACCTGGCCCCTCCCTACCTCTCCGACCTCGTCCCCCGACACACCCCCACCCGATGCCTCAGGTCTGCGGCCACAACCACCCTAAAGACCACCAGGACCAAGCTCCGGACCTGGGGTGACAGGGCCTTTTCAGTTGCCGCACCCTCCCTCTGGAACGCCCTCCCCAACCACATCCGTCAGGCTAACACCCTACCATCCTTCAAACAGGCCCTCAAAACCCACCTCTTCAAGCTCGCTTTCACCTGCTAACCTCCTTCCCTCTCTCTCCCGTCCGTCCACCTCATGATTCCTCTAGTTTTAACCACCTACTTTTATTCTTGTTTTTACTATTTTTTTTTATTTTTTAAATGCACTTATTAAATGATTTTACCCTGTTTGTGAAGCGTCTTTGAGTACTTAGAAAAGCGCTATACAAGACTAATGTATTATTATTATTATTATTATTATTAATATTACTGAGACTTAACTTTCTACAACATGTTTCTGGTCCCACACACAGAGCGGGCCATACTCTAGACTCTGGATGTTCGCTTGGAGGATTTTCTTGTCAACGACCATGAGTGTGTTCTATTTGATGTCTCTTTTAATTTGGATCTGCTGCCCCATAAACATGTGTCTCGTAGGCGCATCATTAACCAGAGTACAGTTGAAAATTTCTCAGCTTTATTTGACCCTAATGTAGTGTCAAATTGCAATGAGGTGGAGACCATTGTCTGGTTATTTAATGAACAGTGCTCCTCTGTGTTGGATATAGTGGCTCAAGACAAATCTCCTCTGTAAAATCCTCCCCTTGGATTAATGAGTCAATCCACAGTTTTAGGCGTAAATGTAGGAAGACTGAGCGCTTATGGAAAGCCACTAAACTCGAAGTCCATCGGCTGCATCTCAGAACTTTTAATCAGTTTTAATGAACTGATGAGGGATGCTAGGACTGCTTATTTTGCCAACCTCATTTCATCTAGCAAAAGAAATTCAAAAGTTCTCTTTGAGACTATAAATAACATTGTCTCTCCTGCCTCTCCATATGTGCCTGTCTTCTCTAACATTGATTGTAATAACTTTCTTAAATGTTTTGTGGATAAAGTCAGAGATGTTAGAGTAGACATCTCCCCTTCATCCAGCCATCCTACCATTGGTCTTTCCCGCTCCTCAATCTTGGACTCCATCACTTATTTGTTGCACAAAATGAAGCCTTCATCTAGCCCCCTTGATGTTCTTCCTTCATCTTTGTTTGTAAATGTTTTTAATTCAATTGGCTCTTCTATTGTGTCCATGATAAATCTCTCTCTTTCAACTGGCTTTGTCCCCAGCCAGTTTAAACATGCTATAGTTCAGCCTTTGCTGAAAAAAACAAATCTGGACCCCTCCCTCCCAAAGAATTATAGGTCTATATCTATGCTGCCTCTCTTGTCCAAACTTCTGGAATAAGTTGTCACCATGCAGCTTACAGCCGTATTAGAAATGCATAGCCTTTATGACACCTTTCAGTCAGGTTTTCATAAACTGCATTCAACAGAAACGGCTCTTCTTAAGGTCACAAATGACATTGTGATGGCTGCAGATGATGGAAAATGCTCATTATTGGTTTTACTAGACCTTAGCTCACCTTTTGATACGGTCGATCACGGTATCCTATTAAATAGGCTAAACCAGTTGGTGGGTATTTCCGGGTCTGCCTTGGATTGGTTCTCATCATATCTTGCTGATAGGAGTTTTTCCGTCTCTGTGGGTCAGTTCATGTCAGACACTGTGCCTCTGTCATGCCGTGTCCCACAGGGTTCTGTTCTGGGACCTATGCTGTTTTCTTTATATAGCCTATGCTGTTTTCTTTATTAGCCGTTTTAATGACATCTCTTATCATTTTTATGCTGATGATATCCAGTTGTATTGTTCTTTTAAACCTGATGAGTTACAAATTGTCTGTTTTCAATGAATGTTTGGAATCAAGAAATGGATGGCTGATAATCTCCTTCAGTTAAATGCAGATAAAACAGAAGGTCTTATCATTGCTCCTGAAAACTCAATCCCAAGCATCAGGCAGTGTCGTTAAGCGTTTGTGTTCAACATAAACCTCGAAATTTAGGCGTCATCTTTGACCAATCCCTGTCTTTCGACAATCATGTCAGCCAGCTCACGCGCTCATGTTTTTTCCAACTGAGGAGCATTGCTAAATTAAGATCTGTCGTGTCCAAGGTTGAAATGGAGATTTTTTTGGAGACTTTTATTTCTTCCCGTTTAGATTATTGTAAAGCTCTTTTTACCTGTTTGAATAAAACTTCTTTGGACTTCTTTGTCCAAAATGCAGCTGCTCGGCTTTTAACTAGAAACAATAAGAGATCACATATTATGCCAATCTTATCAATCTTATGCACTGGCTTCCAATAAAATTCCGGATCCATTTTAAAGTACTGGTCCTAACCTTTAGAGCCTTGCATGGTCAAACACCCCAGTATATTACTGACCTTCTCCTACCTTACACGACCAGTCGG
Organism: Centroberyx affinis; assembly: GCF_046629955.1. Classification (NCBI taxonomy): domain Eukaryota; kingdom Metazoa; phylum Chordata; class Actinopteri; order Beryciformes; family Berycidae; genus Centroberyx; species Centroberyx affinis. Next base: position 243,515 of record NW_027279369.1, read on the forward strand.
GCTGTAAGGTCTTCCAACCAAAAATTACTGGACGTCCCTCGAACCCATTTAAAAACCCGAGGTGACCGTGCTTTTCAAGCTGTTGCACCCAACTTGTGGAATGCCCTCCCCTTATCGTTGCGATCCTTAGACTTTTGTGACATCTTTAAAAAGCAGCTGAAAACTTTTTTATTCAGACAGGCTTTTGGTTAGCCTGCGGTCATTTGTTCCATTTGATTTGCTTTTGCATGCTATCTCTTATTGATTTATTTCCAATTTTGTGTTTGGTACTCTTGTCCTTCATGCTGTACTTGTATATAGGTCTCTGTACCTGTTTCGTCTGTTGTTACTGTTATTTTAATTTGTAAGGCACTGTGCTCTCTATTGTTATTGCTATTTTTAATATTGTAAAGCACTTTGTGATTCTGTATCTGAGAAAGGTGCTATACAAATAAACTTTACTTACTTACTTACTACCTCTACTTGCAAGGGCCTGGGCCTTTGCTTTAGCAACTGGATTGTTTAGACTCTGCTTAGCCTCCACGAGAGCATCTCTTACTTGGGCTGCCTGGTGCCTGACTGCATATATGGTGGTGTCACTCCATGACTTAACAGTGACATTGACGTGGCTCTTCAGAATTGCCCATCTCTGTGTGCCTGCTGCAAAGAAGTTGAACAACCTTTGGAGATATCCAAAAAAGCCAACTGCATCCCTTGATGCTTTTGCTGAAACTGCTACAACCAGGTTCAAGGTGTGTGCTCCACATGGCAGGAACACAGCTCGTTTTTTTTCAAGAAGTCCAACTTGGACTCCTTGCCTCTTCCTTCATATTGGCCACATTGTCATATGACTGACCCCTGCAATCACTGAAATCAATCCAGAGCTCCTGCAGTTTCTCCAATATGACATTGGATAAGTTCAGTCCAGTGGTTTCCCCCACAGCCACAAAGCCTAGGAAATGTTCCTTCAACTCTGGCTGTGGTTCTAACTCCACAATCCTCAGAATGATGGACATTTGTTCCTGGTGGCTGATATCCAGCTTGCAGTCCTGGATGATGGAGAAGTATTTTGAATTGTGGATGTTGGTAGTAATATCCTCCAGAATTTTACCACTGATCAGTTGAATGAGCTCGTTTTGGATTTCTTCTCCTTGGTAGTGTGCTTGTGTGTTGCCATCTTTAACTCGCGCCAGATGCTGTTGCATGATGCGGTCAAATTTGACTGTTAGCTCAACCTCTTGGAGAAAGTTTCAATTATTTGGATTAAACAGAGTGTCTGATGAAGACCTAAATGCAAGATTCATCTCAGCAAGTGACTGTAATACTGCTATTAATCTAGCTAAAACATCTCTCCACCGCTTTCTCTCTGCCTCCAAAAGTGCCCTCTCTTTGGTCAATGGTTTGGCCTGTTTTTAGTCTTAACTACAGCTCTCTCCATTTCATCATTGAACTAATATGTTCAACACTGCCTTCATGGCATAGCATTGATATTAGTCCAGTCGCCAACACCCCCTTGCATCAATTTTATCTTTAGTTGAAAATAGCTTACAGCTGAAACAAAAAAAAAAAAAGATTGTGTTGAGAGTATGTGAGCCAGCTTCTCTTTACTTTCTCCCCATTTAACATTTTTCAGTAATAAAAACTCTGAAATGCTCTACTATTGATTGGATAGACAAAATCTTCCTTCACTTCAAAGGGTCCGCTTTGCACCATGTTGGTCCTAAAATTAACTTGAGAAGACTGCATGATCACTTTGTCACAGTCCTGCCTGCTTTCTTTCCCTGATATCATTACAACACTATATTTTCATCTGTGTTGATTTTTAAAATAGCAAGGTAGTTATTTTGCATCAAATAAAGTTATGCATCAAATAAAAAAAATAAAATAAAATTGGCGAACACTAATGTTTTTTATTTGTAGGTATTTCATTCACAATCTTATTAACTTTCCTATTAAATAGAAAGAGAAAGTGTTCAGGTGTAACAGTTTGCTGACTAAGTTAGCTTTTATTAAAAACATAAACCAAGTGCAGAGTGTATGAGCTCTCTGGCCATCTTTAAAACTGTGATGATTGGGAAAAGCGAGCTGCAGCTGAGTCTGATCAGTAGGAACGCTCAGTTTGTAGTATGGAGTGTGCCAGGGATTATCACTTTCTATCACTATCTTTTTCTAAAGGCCCTAGCCTAGTCAGATGTTCCCAGCTAGTTTACATTCTAACCATCTAATATGGACTTATTTAGACCTGAGATGTCACATGAATGCAATTAACTACTTGGTAGGATAGAAAAACAGCAGTACTCCTGAGGTTCAGAGTTGGAAGATCAATAAAGTACAGTTCCTCTCATCTCAGAATCAGAATGGTTCTACTAACACATACATCATCCTGATAGCGTTGACAGGTTTTTGTTACTTGGCTTTTCATGACTAGGTGATGGTAGCGGTGATGGATGGGCACTTATCTATCTTTGCTTAAACAGGAAGAAGGCAAACATAGAACGGATTGGGGCTATTTATATTGTCAAAGTAGGTTCATTTGTTGAAATGAAAAGGTTCAGTGCCTTTAGCAGAGAAAAAGAAAGAAAGACGGAAAGACAGAAAGAAAGAAAGAAAGAAAAATAATTCCAGCAAATACAGTTGGGTTCCAGCACCCTTGGTAAGTGCTGTATTAATTTCAGCAAATACAGTTGGATTTGTAAAGTGTTATACATACAAAACACACAATATAGGACTACTGTCCAATGTGAAAAGACACTGTCTGTATTCTGTCTTGGATCTCGTCCACATGGCAGGCAATGTTCTCCCTGGCTAAGCAGCAGGGGAAGTATGGCCTGGCATGACGGATCCAGCCCTGGATCCCTGGATGATGCTCCTCCTCCTCCTCTTACCCTCCCCCTTCCTCCCTCTGCAATGTGCCACCCATTCATCTCCAAAAGAGAAGTGCTCACCTTTGGCCCTCTGCTCTGATTTGTAATTGAACAATTTAGCAACCCGTCTTTGCGCCTGTGAGTAGTCAATAGTTACGTTTCCATTAAGGTTTTGCGCAAATTCTAAAAAACTTTTGAAAAATAGCAGAATACAGGGTTAAGGTAACTCTGCGTCATTCATTCGTAAAATACGTTTCCAACGCCATTTTTCGAATAACCTCTTTATCAACAAACAAAAAAATATTTTTTTTGCGGTATTTGGGGAGGGGTTTTTTTTCTCAAAATTTGGTGTTTCCATTCTGCTTATTCCCATTCGAAAATTCAAATTTCACATAAAGTGGCTTGATGGAAACCTGGTACCTAATGTGGCAAATTGGTAATTTCAGTTTAGCCTTTAGAATGGCATTGCTTTCCGTGTGAAAATAAGATTTTAGTTATGAAGAACTTACTAATTAAAATTTTAGAGCATTAGACTGCATTATGTTAAAGAATTAAGTTTTAACTATCAAAAGGTTTTCTAATTATTGTTTAGATACTCAAAATAGGAAACAACACATGAACAGAGTTAAATAATGGGTTGAAGTAGAAATTTAGAGAAATGTCTCTTTTTGAGCTAGTATATAGGGAATGTAGTATATAATTAATTATAAGAAGTATATAAAAAGTATATAAAAATAAAAAAAATAAAAAAATTCATAAATAGGTCTCGTATCTATACTCATACACATTTCTCTGTTTGGACCTGACTCATTGCACAGATTATTAGATATATTATTGCATACTGATTAAATATGTTGTTATTGATTGCATTGCTTATTAGATATATTGTTCACAATGGAATATGCATTCACATTTCATAAATCCTTAGAAAAGTACAGAGTGCGAAAACAACTGTCTTGGCTAAAAACAGAAAAACTAGAAGGGCACTCGGAGAGTGCAGACCTCCGCCAAGGTTTGTGCTATTATTGCTTGTTCACGAGTCGGGTCCGGATCCGCTCCAAAATTTAATGGGTTCTTCCTTGGCCCATGCTACACCCTTCCACCAAGTTTCATGAAAATCGGGCCAGTCGTTTTTCCGTAATCCTGCTGAAAGACAAACAGACAAACAAACGACACAGAAAACATAACCTCCTTGGCGGCGGTAACAATGCAATAAACCAAGAATTATGTCCGATTAGTTCTGACTGATGAATGCACTGAAAGGGCAAATGCAGACCTAGGTGACACCAGTCGATACTAAGTGGGTAAAATGGGACAAAGAGATGACCTCATGATGCTTTTTGCCGTCCCTGTGCATCATAGAGAAAGAGACCATCATTTACCCACAGTGGAGGTTTGCACTTCAGGCAAAAGACCGGGGTAATTCAATAATGACAGTGAAATGCAGGTAATAGCTTTGTGGCTGTAGGGTCCAGGTGGTATATTTATAGCAAGTGTGCAGCAGGTTGAGGGATGCACCAATACCACTGTTTCACTGGCAATACTGATTGCATGGATGAAACTGTAAACCGGCCAATACTGGGTACCACACCAACCCATTATCCAGCATAGACGTAGACCATTTGGGGTCATTGGACAAAAATTATATGAAACAAAAATGAAAAAATGACATATAATCCCATTTTTTCTCTGAGAAATCTAAGAGCTTTGTATGTGTGAATCATTTATTTGATCTCTGACATATTACATGTGGCTCTTGGTATCAGATTCAGGGAAAATTCTCTGATGCTGATTTATTTTAACCTGGTGTTGGTCCAATATCTTGTTCCAGGATTGATATTGGTGGATCCAATTTAATCTCAACTTTGAAGCAGTCAAAACTGCTTTATGTGTATAACTACAACAATGCTTCTGTACCAAGGTTATTATAGTTTTGCATTTTTCATTAGTTTTTATTTTTATTTCATTTTTACTTTTTGTTTTCAATTTCAGTTTTAATTAGTTTTTAAAGCGGGTTTGCTAGTTTAGTTTAGTTTTTATTTTTTGAAAATGCTTAGTTTTAGTTTAGTTTTTATTAGTTTCAGTGTTAGTTTTAGTCTTAGGTAAGGTTAAAAAAAAAAATAAAATTGGAAGATAGATTTCATATCCACCCAAAATACTAGGCTTATGTATGAAATAAATTGACAAAGATGAAAACTAAAGACATTTTCTCTATAATTTTAGTTTATTTTTTAGTTTAATTTTATATTGTTAGTTTTGTAAACACACAATACAGTTTCAGTTAGTTATCGTTTTTTGTAAAGCCTTGTTTTTATTTTTATTTCAGTTAACGAAAATCTTTTTTCACACCTAGTTTTCGTTAACGATAATAACCTTGTTCTGTACACAGAGAATTCCCTAGATTAAGCTGGGGCCAAGCCATTTATTGCTTTAAAAGTATAATCAATGAAATCTGTAAATCAATTCTGACCAATTCAACTGGAAGCCAGCGTACGGCAGCTAAAAGACGTCTCATTCTTCATCTTTTTTTGGAGATAAGAGCAACACTGAAAAACTTAGACTCCTTGCTGAAAACCTGAAATCTTTCAAGTAAGATATTAATATTGAAGGAACTGAAAGGGACAAAATTAATGGATTTGATACTAATCTGTGACCTGGTAGCAAAGGAAATGAAATAGTGACTGTTGAGGCACCAAAGAGGTTGTCTGGTATTGTTGGTGTTTAATAAATGTTATCAATGCAGATTGGCAACAAAGTTTGTCAATAGTATATTTCCTTGAGTTTGACACTTAGTGGAATTTTAATTACCATGAACACAATGCAACAAGAGTCATGGAGGGAAATCTGTAATTGTAGAGAAAAAGAATACACACATTCACATTTCACGCCAACCTCAAGGTGAGTGAGGAAGCTCAAGCTATTTTCCCTTTGGATTTACTTTTTGATGATCTGTATTGAACTGAGATGATAAATGGCAAAAATGCGACATTATGATATTTATGTTGCCCTCTTCTTTGACTTTATTCACTGTGACTTTTATCATTAGTGGGCCAACCATTGTTTTTCCCTTCCATGGTATCAATGTAGTATGGTTCATTTAGTTTCCCTGTACTGTGCTCCTCTATGTTCACACTGCAGCTGACAGTGTCCCAATTCTGTTTTTTGTTTTTTTTTCTCTCACATGTGACACAGATCCGATGTTTTCTAATCGGTGTGAACAAGTTGTGACTTTAGTTACAGTCATTTTGGTGAAAATTGCATTAGCATGGATGATAACAAGACACAGCAATGGAAAGAAAGCCAAATAGCGGCTTTATTCATATTTGGTAAGACGGCTCAATTCAGTCAGAACTTGAAGGCTGATACCGTAACTCATATTGGTATAGGATAAGGGTTACATCCTAGAATATATATGAAAAATCAGATATGAGCAGCAATTCAGAATTGAACATGAAGGCCTGCAGTGTGAACGTAGCCTTATTTGTTCCTCCTCTCTCCTGTTTTGTTTTGGTTTGAATTTGTTCCCTGAAATTGTTATGATTGTGCATAAAATTGGCTTTTAACCATGTTTTTAACAGATCCATCACCAGTACAAGCCACTTTGCAGCATGAATTTTCAAATAACTTGTGTGTGTGTGTGTGTTTGTCTTTGTGTGTGTGTGTGTGCTAGATATGCAGGGGACATTCAGCGTGTTGCTGCCTGTCAGCGTGATCATCATGGTGGTGGGAGGGATGCTGGGCTTCATGGGGCTGCTGGCTCGGGCCTACCTGCTCCTGATGATGACCGCTGCTCTCCTCCTGCTGGGATGTAAGGACCACAACTCTCTCAAGACACTCCTCTTCTGATTGCTTTCACCAAAATCCATAAAAATATGCAGTTCAACAATTCCAGACTAACTTGAATAGTGCTCTTCTCATCATCTACAGCAATTATGAACCATTTCATTTAGTGTAAAATTATGTTAGTGTCCATCTCATAATTCAAATGCCCTTTTCTCTTCAAAACATGGCTCTGGTTGTTTTCTTTTTTCAAAGAATCTTTTATCTGGTCACTGCTTTTGCAGTAACTGTAATGGATTACAGTGACCATTTTGTTGTAATTAGATTGCTGTGATCTAGTGGTGGGTGGCATATAAGGGAGTCATTCCTATGTTCCCAGGGTCCTATGTTCCCCAGATTTATATGGCACATAATGGGAGCATGACAAAGGGTCCTATGTTCCCAGGGTCCTATGTTCCCCAGTTCTAGGGTTAGGGTTAGGGACCTTCAGAATCAAATAAAATGATAACCATTGGTTTTGTTGTGTTTATATAGCTGTTTTGAAGCCTTGTTCCAATAAAACCCGAACACAGTAGGAGGGTTAATGTGTGTTAATTGACCCTGGGAACATAGGACCCTGGGAACATAGATATGCTCCCCTAATATTAAACTGGGGAACTTAGGACCCTGGGAACTTAGGACCCTGGGAACATAGATATGCTCCCCTATATAAGTATAAACCGTACACTGGTAGAAATTTGTGTACTGGTACAGATTTTGCAATTCCATTTCTACTGTGGTTTAGCATTAAAACCAATTGGAACTGTGCCATTACACCCTGTATGCCGCCAGTCAGTGTTAGTAGATGCAAGACCATCGGAAACAGGGGGGCAGGCTGCTTTACCTGCATCACACCATGTGCATTTGTTGACGTCTGGAGGAGAGTGAAGCGTCTGACCTAAAAAAAAAGAAAGAAGCTGTTTCCGGTGTGTCTATAGTTTGAAAAAACCCTGATAGATTTCCACAATGTAAATTAATTCACTTTCTTTTCTTCAATATTGAACTTGAGATGTTACCGTTCCCGAAGTGACATTACCCCAGCTGCTAGAAGAGTCTATATTCAACAAGTCATGTAGACCTAATCATACATCGAGTGGAAAATTAGTGCGTGCACTCCTGTTACAAATGAAGGGATGGTTGTAGCTATAAAATTGGGATTATAAAATGGTGTATAGAGATAGAATCGTGATTTTCACACTTCACCGGCCCATATACAGGCTGGTGCATTAAAATGCAAGTTGTTTGGAGGATTATATACATGCCAAATTCACCAGAGCGCCCTATCAGTTAGTAAGCAAGTCTCAAGTTATATTTTCTGACGTTTGTTTTCTGCCGATAAGCAAGGCAGAAACATTTTTTCAGATTTTTTCCCCCACTTTTTTTTTATTGCCAATCCATTAAGCAGTTCCATTCTTGGTCATAACACAAGAAACACCCTGACATAAAATCTTACAATGGTAGGTATGTTTGAAAACTCAAATGATGTGATGGCCTTTACCCTTTCATCTGAACTTGGACTTTTCTCCAAATAGTTAGCTCCCTGCTGACTTTCAAGCATTTATCAATACACAGGATATAATATTAATATCCCTTGTGCCATAATCCAAGGTGAGCATTCTTATAGAGGCCCAATTCAGAGTTTAACAGAATGATATACTACCATACCAATGAGTACCATAGAAAACATCAGGCTATACCGCCATCAATATACAGCACCACACTTTACAATACATACTACCATAAATATTCCTTTCTATTCCGAACATTAGGTTACACACTACATCTGCACCCTACCAAGTCACGAACCTCAACCCTAATGCATATTGGCATTCCATTTGCTCATCACCCTATTGCCACAGTGGACGTGTCTTTCCAAGTGTGAACAAAGCATGCTGTTCTGTGCTGTAGAGGTTATGACATAGCACTGAGATAATAAGTACTGTGCTGTAGAGGTTATGGCGTAGCAATGAGATAATGAGTAAGTAAGCTGAGATAAGGACAAGAGATGACTGATTTTTTCTAATCTTTGCAGCTGTATCTCAAACAACAGCTACCATTCATTAAACTAAACAAGTGAAAACTAGCTTAAAGGAATAGTTCACCCAAAAATGAAAATTCTGTCATCATCTACTCACCCTCATGCCAGTTGAAACACAGGTGAAGTTTGTCCATATAACAGTCTGAGTTCTTGCCAGTAACAAAAGGTGTTCCGCAAGGTTCGATTTTGGGTCCTGTCCTCTTCACCATTTATATAAATGATATTGTCTCTTCATTGAGTGGCTGTCAAGTCCATCTTTATGCTGATGACACCATTGTATATTGTATTGCTGATTCTGTACAACTAGCCATTGAGAACCTGCAACTTTCCTTTAATGCTCTACAAGATGCTCTTATCAATCTTAAACTGGTACTTAATGCAAATAAAACAAAATTCATGCTGTTTACTAGAGCCAGAAATATTGATCACAATTGTATGCATATATCCACTGCGAATGGATCTAACATTGAGAGAGTTACTGAATATAAATATCTTGGCATCTGGCTTGATGAGAAATTTACTTTTAAATACCATATAGACAATCTTGTTAGCAAACTGCGTCAAAAAATTGGCTTCTTTTACAGAAACAGAACCAGCTTCCCTATGATTAGCAGAAAGAGGATTGTTGAGGCAGTCTTCCTATCAGTGTTGGATTATGGGGATGTAATTTACAGAAATGCTGCTATTTCCACTCTTAAACCCCTAGACACGGTTTATCATTCTGCCCTCAGATTTATTACTGGTGATAGCTATGGTACTCACCATTGTATCCTGTATGATAAGGTGGGTTGGTCTTCTCTGGCAGAGAGGCGTAATAAACATTGGTATTTGTTTATATATAAAGCCCTCGTTGGAAAGCTACCACCCTACATTTCAATGATGCTGGACTGGAACCTTGGACCCTATCAAACTCGCTCAAATGACTTGCTTATGCTTAAGGTCCCCCAAGCACGGTCTAAATCTGGACAATCAGCCTTTTATTTTAGTGCTCCAAATTCTTGGAATGATCTTCAACACACACTAAAAATCAATACTCTACTAACCTATGGACAATTTAAAACCATGATCACAAACCTCCCTGCCTCAATGTGTAACTGTTTTAATTGATTTTCTTTATTCTCATCTATGTCTTGTCCTATTTATTTAAAACTTTGAACTTGTTTGTAACTCGACATCATTGTAAATGAGGGCAACCTCAATGGTTATTCGAGTTTAAATAAAGGTTTGAAATGAAATGAAATGAAATAACACACAGGGAGGTTGCCAGCACAACTCCATAGCAGCCTTCTCCAAAACAACTGAAGTCAGTGGGGACCAGTTCTTCAGAGTTCCAAAAAGACCTACAGTATATTTACACCATCATTTAGTGCAAATCTTAACTACAGCTGATTGATTTGCAACAAATAATGGTGTATAGGTCTTTCTATTCACAGTGTGATTGTTTGGCTGTTTTTGTTTTGAAACTCTAAAGAACAGGTCCCCATTGACTTCAGTTGTTTTGGAGAAGGCTGCTACCAAGTTGTGCTGGCAACCTCCCTGTGTGTTATATGGACTGACAAATTTCACCTGTTTCATTTGGCATGAGGGTGAGTAGATGAATTGAGTGCCAATATGCATTAGGGTTGAGGTTTGAACGTCCGCAGGGAACTAATTATTTAGGGAAAAAGTCACAGTTCAGATAAAAGGGTAAAGCTAGGCTTTATTACAATTGATTTTGTTACATTATGGGCATTTATTACTTTATGGTCAATTATTACGTTTTGGGCCACACCTCTGCGGGGCAGGCAAAGTGGGTAACCAACACAGCTACAGGAACTGCAGCACCTACATTGCCACTGCCATCAGGTCGCATAGGTAACAAAGAAAAAAAAACAAAAACTAAATGGATCATTCGCTGAAAAGAATCAGTTCCCTAAATTCTCCAAAGAGAGCTGTTCAAAAAGAACTATTCTTTTGCGAACGACCCACGACTAGTGTGTATACCATAGATCAGTGATTCTCAACTTTTGTCATATCACGGACCCCTGATTTAGTCCACATTAGGGCCAGGACCCCCATTTGATGACATTTTGTGTCTCTGACCCAAATCTGAGAATATTTTTTATTGTTAGATATGATTTTGCCCAGAATCCCATGACTATCTGTATTGTAGGTAGAGAGATAACAGAGAAACTATGACCAAAACAGTCATTCTTCGACATTCTCTAATTGTGTTCACTTCTTGTAAATGAAGTAATGGTGAAGTTTAACACTTCATCAATTTGCTGGGGACCGCCTGGAACCCCCTCAAGGACCCCTGGTGGTCCCCGGACCCCACGTTGAGAACCACTACCATAGATTGTATAAACTACCCATACATAGAAATTTGGCTGCTGGACATGCACACTAACAAATAAGAGGTGATGTTGAAAAGAGATAAAAGAAAGGGAATGGATAATAATATTTCAATATATGATGAATTTTTCACTACTAAACGTGAGATAAAACCCCAACACAACAGCTGCTTTTCTACAAGCACATTCTGGATACCAACAGAAGTTCCACCAGACGAATATATAAGTGATCCACTATCCACCTCAGTAACTTGTTAACAGTTTGGCCAAGCTTGTTGACCAGCTCATCCAGCTCCAAAACGTCCATTCACATCTCAGATCAGCTAAAATCACCAGCAACCAGCTTAGTCTTCTACAAGTATCTTATACCAGCTTGCCATTTTTTCATCAGGGAAAAGGAAGTATTTTGCCTTCTTTCACTTTTGGTGAGGATGCTGGAGACATGTGACATTTGTCATATGAGGCAATTGGCCCAAAAAGTGTGAGTCACAAGACACAGTGATGGAGGGGCAGCAGGCTGGCAGCAGACAAAATAACAGAACAAAAAAAAAAAAAAGGTAGTGATCAATAATGCTGAAGTAGTGCCCTAAGTCAACTTGGCTAGTCACAGTCTGCAGACAGCAAGCCACAAGGCCCAGGGACACACATTAATTAACTGGCCTCTGGTTCCCATTTATTCTGCATTTCTGGCATTGCCGAGTAGCAAGTGGTAATGTGTCAGCACAAGATCCATATGTACCTGTTAAATAAAATGCTACTGCAAGTATTTTGCCAGTCAACATGATTTCCTGCTGATTGTGAAAAGTCATCACAGGCTCACTGGCTGGACCCATTTAACGGAAGTCAGAGTGAACACACGCACATCTCTTTTCCTGGTGCCGAGTTGGAATAGTTACTTCATGCAAATTCAAAAAGACTCGCAACACTGTGGCAGCTCCCAGTATTTTGCTTACTTTATTCTACATTAAAAAAATACAATGTTTCGAGCCCTCACAGGCTCTTCGTCAGGTAGGTTTTGCAATGAATCAGACGGGTTCAGGTGTTCCTCATTTACAGAATGGATATAGGTCCCACCCTTAGGTGTGATCATGGAAAAACCAATGAAATCTCTATAAAGAAAGAAAAAATAGAACAAAAATATAACCCAGAAATTAACCATCGCTAGAAAAAACCCCAATTAATTTATATTTGAGTATAATTCACCTAAGTAGGTAGCATACTATATATATCAAAGAGCATTCACAGTATAAAGATGGGCCTATTTATTTATATTCATGTGGCCTGTTAGTTCCATATTGGAAAGTTCTAAGGGGTACTACAATCTCATGATTCACTGGTCATAGATGTAAGTTTTTTCCCCTCCCCCGAAAATAGGGAAACAAAAACAACAACAACAACAATATATATATGAAGAAATTATCTCATTAAGTTATCGAAAAAGTGAATCAAAAAGGAAGAATAGTAATGTCAAAAAGACAAAAAATCCATTTAACCATTTAAGGTCAATCACCCGCCTGGATTCATTTTTATAGAATGTGCTTTGCTGTATCGAGTGAACACTTTTCACTGTCCTGTCTTTCTCTCTCTCTTCTCAACATCATTCCCATCTCTCCCTCTCTCAGCTTTGTTATCACTGACAGGAGCAGGTGTGTACGTGGCTTACTCGGCAGTGGCCTTCAGGGAGCTGATGTGCATGCTGGATCCCAAGGCTCTGGAGGGCCTGCGAATCCGGTTTGGCTGGTCGCTGACGCTGGCCTGGATCTCCTCTGCCTCCGAGCTGATCACATCCGTCGCCTTCCTCCTGGCCTGCCGAGTCATCACACGACAGAGAGAACCGCATAGTCTCTCAAGGGAGTCGCTGGCTACGTGTACTTGCACGAAGTAACCCAGCTATTGGTCATACCTGTCTCATGGAGTGAGCTTAGTGGGTTAGCGAGCTAACTTTGGGCAGAGTCATTCCTATGTTCCCAGGGTCCTATGTTCCTAGGGTCCTATGTTGGCAAGGTCCTATGTTCCCCAGTTCTACATATGTGCTCTCCCAGGGTCCTATGTTCCCAAGGTCCTATGTTCCCAGGGTCCTATGCTCTCCAGTTCTACATATGTGCTCTCCCAAGGTCCAGGGTCCTTTGTTCCCAAGGTCCTATGTTCCCAGGGTCCTATGTTCCCAAGGTCCTATGTTCCCCAGCTCTATATAGCACATAATGGGAACCTGAAAAAGATGTTCCCCAGCTCTGTATTCGCTTAATATGGTTAGTTAGGGTTAGGGTTTAGGGTTAGGTTGGTTGTTTGTAGGGTTAGGGTTAAACATAGGACCCTAGGAACATAGGACCCTGGGAGAGCACATATGTAGAACTGGGGAACATAGGACCCTGGGAACATAGATACGCTCCCCTTTGGGCTTAACCCTGGCTTTTCGGTCTCATGAAGGTGGCTAGCAATGTTAAAAAGCAAACTTTCTGTCGCCCATGTCTGTGATCACTTATTTTGTGTTTCAACATAATGTATAACACAATACAGGCGTTGTCACTGACATATCTTTCTGTTTCTGTTGTCAAACCACTGCGCAAGTAACTGATCGAGGGTCACAAAATGCTAACTCATTTCTATAGAATAATTTCTGTAGGCCTACTGTTAGCATTTTGTGACCCTCGATCTAATCACTTTTTTTTTTTTATAGTTGCGCAGTTGTCTGACAACAGAAACGGAAAGATACGTCAGTGACAACACCTGTATTGTGTTATAATTATGTTGAAACCCAAAATAAGTGATCACAGACAGAGTTATGGGCGACAGAAAGTTGGCTTTTTAACATTGCTGGCAATGGTGAGAACCGATCCATACCCTGTGGAAGTACAGCAACCATGTTTGTGAAAAAGGTCTATTCTTACAGGATCCTCATATGAACAAAAACACTGCATTCAAACGTAATAGAACTACTGAATTAACAGATAGCAAGGAGAGCTGTTCGCAAGGCAGCTGTGTTTAGACTGGTAGATGCACTTTGCTTTCACTGATGATTTATTATATCAGGGATATAATAATTATTAGGCGACATCAGATGATAAATGTTTGTAGTATTTCCAGGCGATTGAGAGAGGGTTTCACTGATGATTTATTATATCAGAGACATAATTATTAGGCGACATCAGATAATAAATGTTTGTAGTATTTCCAGGCGATTGAGAGAGGGCTTCTAACAAGTAGCCGGTACCTTACATTAGTTGACCACAGTTATCATCAGTGAAGGAAATTTAGGCCTATTGTTGCATATTAAGTGTGCTGAAAGTCTTTCTTTCATTCTTTCATTCTATTCAGTGATTAATGCAATACACTGCACTCATATTCCATCACCACAGCCCTGGGCAACATGAGATGAACTTTGTGAATATGAAATCTTTTCACGGCCTCAATGTGATGACACAACATTGTATCAGTGAGAAGAATGAATACTACAGTGATAAGACTGTTACACTGTTACATTACATCACTGTTATTATTTTTTTGTATTGCTCATATTTATTCATTATATCAGTTTGTTCTTCTTGAGAGAACTGTGTCCTTTCTTTTCACTTTTGAACCTTCTATTACTCAAAAAAACGATATATGTTCTTTGTTTTGAAAACTGTATAATATGTAATTTTGATAGCTTTGTACAATAGCTGTAGAAAAATGAGATCATTGCTTTGTAAATTGGATAATTCTATGTGTTTCTCTCTGTGTTTATTCTATTTGTCCCAGGATATATGATTTGACGTGAAATGTACAAGATTGACTTACAGCACAAAGATAGGGCCTCAGCCAGAACAGAAAGAGGACTCACTTTGAATTGCGTTCGTACAGAAACAAATAGACAGTACAGATGCTGTCCTGTCCCACGGCACCTATAATATGGAATCGTTCCTTAATGAAGAACAATATGTTGCATTCCTTAATGAGTGAATACAGAATGCAATGTGTTCTGTATTTTCCTACTTAAGTGATGAAAGTGAGAATAGCACAATTATGAATAATAAGGTGAACGGTTTAATTGTAAAATATGAATATAGGACAAATTTGATAGGAAAAGCTGCAGCTGGCAGGCAGCTCTGGGAACATAGGACCTTGGGAACATAGATATGCTCCTGTGTGCTTTCTGTGTGTGTCCTCATTGAACACACACATCCGTCTTTGAGCCCTACTGTCAAACGCAACAGATTGTAAAAAATATCACTGGGAATGTGAAGCCGAATCCAAGACAGACTGCAAAGTGTACTGCAGAGTATTTTCTGTCGCCTATAGAGGAATACGTCAAATTAAGCAACACGCTTCAGGAAATAGCCTTAGTCAAAATGCAAGAGTCCAGCAGTAATTCCACAATTTCTGCCACCACAGGCATCGCCGGTGATATGGTAATGAGATTACACTTGTCTGTTTTTATTTTATGTTTGGAATATGATGATGTAGTACTACACACTTGAAGTGTGAATTTGCAATGTTATTGCTACTTATATTGTGTACAATCTGTCACTTGATGCAATTTCATTAATGCTCGTAATAATTCCAGTAATTGTGATTAATATAGAACTACAAAATGCTTGAATAAAACTGGAAATGACAATGTTCCCGTCTTTGTGGTTTTAATAATTAATGTAAAAATTTGAGCAGATAGTAGTTGTTACATTACAAAACATACTTCATAAACATACATTACAAACATACAAAAGAGAAAAAGGAATATCCTAAATAGTTTTTCTGTTCAATTTAACTTTATTTGTACAGCACTTTTCACAAGCCACTTTATTTTAAAATGTTGCAATTTAAAAAGAGAGCAGGAAATAAGGGGAAAGGGTATGTTTAAAGGAATAAATGTAGTTGTTGATGTTTGATTAACTGCTCTCAATACTGTTATTGTTTATCAAAAGAATATGCGCTAGGATATAGCATGTTAAACTATAAATCTGGGTACATTTTATCTGCAATCAGTATTGTAATTTGAGGGAAAAGACCGTTCTATCCAGGGTGGCAACCCTAGCTAAG